>NW_023466168.1:0-7837 GCF_013731165.1 Rhagoletis pomonella | reverse complement strand
TGGCACGTTTTGGTTGCCCCAAAACCGTAACAACTGACCAAGGCGCACAATTCGAGTCCACTCTCTTTAAGTCGTTGGCCGCGATGTTAGGCAGTAAGCACATCCATACTACTGCATATCATCCGCAATCGAATGGGTTGATCGAACGCTGGCACCGATCTTTCAAAGCAGCATTGATGTGTCATTCAGAAGCAGATTGGACAGAATTGCTGCCAACGGTTTTACGTGGGCTTAGGACGTGTTACAAATTAGACATTGACGCATCGGCAGCTGATCTACACTACGGCGGGTATATTCGATTACCAAATGAATTCTATGACGATTTGGATAAACCAATCAATCCTCAAGATTTCGCCAAGAAATTTCGAGACTACATGCGAATGGTACGGCCGGTTCCAACAGCGCATCACGTCAAGAAGAGTATGTTCATTTACAAACATTTAACAGATTGCTCGCTTGTTTTGCTAAGAACTGACGCAGTGCGGCAGCCTCTGGAGCCGCCTTATTTGGGACCGTACGAGGTGGGTGAGCGTTCAAATGATAGAGTGTACATCATCAACATAAATGGAAGAAAGGTTGCGGTCTCAACGGAGCGTCTTAAACCAGCATTTTTCATAAAAGACTGCCCTGAATCGGAGGTTTCGACCACAGTAAAGACATATCAGAGGAATAAAAAAGTAAGATTCGCTCCCGGTTTGGTCACTGGGAAGGGGGTAGATGTGGCAACCTCTGGTGCCATCTATCCGTGATGACAAGGAAAATATCCTCAAATGCAACCATGGGTGTTGAGGGATATTCGAAAGAAGTGACAGCTGATTAAATTACTTTAGGTTATTAACGTGTTTTGCTTTTGAGACATACGAATTATTTTAGTATGTATAGTTTGTTGTGTTTCTAGAATCTTCTTGGAAGAGAATAAAGGTTTAGTGAGTAAGATACACACAACGCGTTTCTATTCACTATAAACTTAAGCGTTCAGCGACATCTGCCTTTGAATTGCCAAAACCTAAAATAAAACGCAATTACATGCTTTTCTTACAAATGTCGGCTGTGGCGTCACGTGAAGACTACTGGTTCTGGTTCTGGGATCGCTGTTTCGAGGCCGCTTGGAGGTGGTTAAGATTTTTAAAGTTAGATCAATGTAAGTAGGAATAATTATTTCAATTTAAATATAAATAACAAACTTAAAAATCTAGTTACATTACAAAAAAAAAACAGAAACAAATATATGGGAAGAAATACTTATGCCACAAAAAAATTTATTAAAAAAAAAATTTTTTTTAATTAAATTTAAGAATAACAAAAAACTCTAAATAAAAAATATTAATAAAACATATATAAAAAAAAAATAAAATTAATAAAAAATTCCCTGCGCCCGGGCTTGAACCTGGTACCCCAGGCATACCACGCGAGTGCTTTGCTCTGTCGGCCATTGCGACTGTTGGAGCGCCGCGAGCAAAAAGGCATACTAATGCTTTTCATAGGGGATGAATTGGCAGACTATCTCATCAACTGGTATGATGCTACTATTATTTCTACTAGTAGATGCTGATGCATAGCCTGACAATTGACATCTCGTAGGACATCGCAATGTTAAAAATACCAGTCGCTAACATTGAAAAAGTATAGAACGCGAACTAGTTGGGGTGAAACGCAAACTGGTAGAATTCTAGTTCACAACTAGTAGCTTTCCCTGCAGGGCAAAAATGACTCGCACTATGTGTGGTCAGCTGCTGAAGATTTGCATGTGTAATTAATGGATTTAAATTTACTTTTAAGAAATTAATCTTATTGGTACATAACATGTACATATGTATAAAATTCATACAACCAAAAAATGTTAAATGATCTCATCTCTGTGCCTAAGACTGTACCTGCATTTATTTATTTCTTGTTTGTTTTAAAATGTACAAAGCACATATGTATGTAAATGTTTTGTATTCGAAACATTTAATCTTAAATAAATGAATTGTATGCTTTCAGAATGCTTTTTTGTAATTGAAATTAATTTGGTAGGTTGTAAACGATTTTGGTCGGATTTGGGAATAAAATTGGTAGGGGAAAAAATTTTTTAGTGACACCGCTGCACTATAGGAAATTTGACCCTATTTTGTGGCCAAAATTCTAAAAGTTGAGATATCAATTTAAAACTTGGTCCAGTAGTAGGACTAGAAGTAGTGGCCTTGCCGCACAAAAATTAACCCGTAATGGTCACACCTCCAAAAAATGGCGTAATGGTCACACGGGGTCCAGTGGACCCCAACCCAATAAACAGATGCCTCGTACGTTCTATTTTAAATATCGACTCGAATCCTCCACTGACCTTAAATTCAAAACTTTCTCTTTATTATCTGACAGGTTTTTTCCAACTTTTAAATTATAACACCGTGAATTATTTCATAAAACTCATGATTTTGTACCAAGTAGTTACCTAAGAAAAATTATAATTTCTTTAATATCGCACAAAATCGCATTATAAGACTATGGGGAAATAAGAGATCAGGGACTATTCTACCGATTTATGATGAGTTTTTTTAAACGTTTTTAAATATTTTTTTAAAACATTAAATAAACTTTTTTTTAATTGTAAAATTTCACTTTAAAGTCACTTAAATGCGGACGTTTCTTTGGCACAACCTTTAAACTATAATACAAGTTTTAATTGGTAAATATTCTGCTAACCGTCACTCTTTCTTCCCACTTTTCACTTTTGAAAAACAGCAAATAGATTAGGAGATACACGCATTTGAAGTGGCACAAAATCAAACTACATATTTTTCGTTTACAGAAAATTTCGAAACTATGTTTGAGGGTTACCAAATCAACGGTAAGTCAATTTATCGAAAAAGAGAGTATACAGATTTTTACTCTGAAGTATTCTCTGTAAGATAAGACAAAACAAAATTAATTTCAAGCAAGTGAAGAAATTGACTTTTGGCCACAAAATAGGCTCAAATTTCCCATAGTGCGCTGCCTGCCTAAAAAGGTAGAAGATCCGCCGTTTGTTCGATTATAAAAAATGAGATGTCAAATGAAAGGGATTGACTTCTAGATAAGCATTAATGTCTAATTTTTTTAGTAGGCCATGATGCCAACTATTAGTTTGTATCGTTATTGATAGATGAGGACAAAACCATATCAACCCCTTATTGCGGTTTTATCGTAATCGAAACAATTATCGAAAACCTTTTTTTGTTGCAAATAGGTTACAAATACCATGATAAAAACATAGCAAGGTAGAACCGTTCTCTCAATTTGTCGGCCATGATTTTTTTTTTTTGAAGTTTGCCAGCATTTTAAAATCATATAAATTGAAAATAAAAAATTTATTTATTCGAAATTATTGTTGCTTGAGATTGAAAATGTGTGTGTGAGTTTGTGAGTAAATTTAAAAATTAAAATGTTTGGAAACGTCAAGAATTTTAAAAGTAACTCTCAGCGGTTCTACCTTACTATATTTTTATCATGACAAATACTAGTTACAACGTCCTACAAAGTCTGGCACTTTGAATATTTACCCTGCAAGAACAGTGACTATCATTTGACAAATCATTTGAATGGCAAGACTGATAGAGATTTCTGTCACTGGCTACCTACAAGTTTCTATCAAATTCTAAAGGGCAGTGTGAAAAATCTGATGAAAACATTTGTGTACAAATTCTTTCGTCTTCCTCCAACTTCTGGCCTTATTTTATGGTCTCTTTTTAACCATCGCAAAATTTTCATATGTGTTAGTAAGATAAATGAGAATGTGTTAGTTTCCATCACACAATTCTTGTAGGGTACCGTTACGGAAAACAGCGAAATGAGTTTTATTGTTTGCTTTGTTTACACTTTTGCGTTCCTATAATTTTATCGTAAGCAAAGAACGTAGATAACAAGAAGGGACAACTCGTTATAATTGTAGCGAAAGTAAAAGGTGGTGTCTTCTCTTTTGCTCTAGTACGTTTTTTAATTGGATGAAAAGAGAAGGCACGCCCCTCTTACTCACTTTCGCTACAATTATAACGAGTTGTCCCTTCATGTTATCTACGTTCTTTGTCGAAAGCCACTGGGTGTAAAAAAGTTTATTGTAAATAGCAGTTTGAACCAGGGCTGCATATCTATATAAACAAAAAAACTTCGTTTCGTTATTTATAACAAAACCACTTATCAAAAAATTTCATTTGCTTATTATCAATGAACAAAATATGAAAAGAAAAATAGTTCCGTTAGTTATCAAAAAATGTTAACAAAAAAAATTTCGTTTCGTTGATTATCAAAAAGTAAATATAGTTGTCGGCCGCTGTGGTGTAGTGGTAAGCAG
Source organism: Rhagoletis pomonella (assembly GCF_013731165.1). Classification (NCBI taxonomy): domain Eukaryota; kingdom Metazoa; phylum Arthropoda; class Insecta; order Diptera; family Tephritidae; genus Rhagoletis; species Rhagoletis pomonella. Next base: position 3,531 of record NW_023466168.1, on the reverse strand, counting down.
TGCGCGCTTCCACTCCGCAACGCCTGGGTTCAATACCTGGTCAAAGCAACATCGCAAAAAATATAGAAAAAAAGGTTTTTTCTTAACAGCGGTCGTCCGTCGGCAAGCAATGGCAAACCTCCGAGTGTATTTCTGCCATGAAAAACAGCTTCTCATAAAAATACAATCGCCATTCGGAGTCGGCGTAAAACTGTAGGTCCCTCCGCTTTGTGTGACAAAATCAAGGCGCACAGCACAAATCGGAGGAGAAGCTCGGCCAAACACTAACACGTGTGTAAGCGCCAATCTATTATTATTATTATTAAATATAGTTATTTTGTTTCATTATTTAAAAAGAAAATTGTATGCAATAGATTTGCATCTTGTAATGAGAGTTGTGTAGCGAAATGTGTGGGTATTATGGCATCTGATCCCGGACCATCCCGGGATTTCGGGATCTTAAATTGGTAATTCCGGGATCCCGAGATATTCCGGGATATTATTACCATTAATTAAAATATGCTAACAAACTAGTTTTATAGTCTTGCTTTAGTGCGAATACTCTAAATGCAAGTAAATTTGTGTGTTTTAAGCAAAGAAATATAAATGTCTTTATTTTATATGAGTTTGAAAAGCTAATTACAAACTTAATAAACGTAAAACTATGGAATTGAAATTCATTCATATTGCAGTCGCAGTCATTTTTTACAAAAATTAAAAATAACAGATAATTTTTACACTTACATATAGTATTTGTACATATGCTTACACATATGTATGCGTAGTTATATTAGTATGCCACAGCATACATATATACACTTATGTATATATACAAGTCGAACGGATTTCGTAAAAAAGTATGTCATGTCTCCGGTTCGCCTTAAATTGTTTTATGGGTTCCATACATGAAACAAAGGCGGGTTCAACGTTCTTGTCCGGACAATTTTTTATTTGCTTTCAAAACATTTTTGCCGATGAGGATGCTGAAGTACGGCTGTACGGTTCGCCGTTCAGTTCGGCACATTCTATTTTTTTCTGAAGCAAACAGCTAATGATATTGTTGCCGTTCTGCGTTATCGTGAAGTGAAAAGTATAAAATTAACACCGAAAAAAAGGCAATAACGCACAACGAGAATTGACCCTCTGGATGGTATGCGCGGCACATCTTATAACTACAATTGACGCTACTACTACTTTTCTACGACCCATTGATCCCGCAATTGCTTCAAATAATAAAATTTGTCTGTTTATTAAATTTTTTGGTTGGTTGGTTTGGTTTTGGTTTTTGGTTTTTGATATTTTTTTTGATAATCAACGAAACTAAATTCTTGTTAACATATTTTTCTGATAATGAACAAAACGATTTTTTTTTTTTTTGATAAACACATAATGTTAACATTATCGATGTAAAAAACAAAAACGATTTTGTAATTTCGTTTATTGATAAAAATTAACGTTAATGTGCAGCCCTGGTTTGAACTGTGGTTTAACCAAAGTTCCATCGGCTCTTGCTACAACTGAATGCTTCAAAATCAGCTTCTCTCCCATATTAAGTGCCATCTGCCATTATGCAATTGCATCGCAATCGCTAAGTCTAGTGGGGTCTTTTTGAAACTTGCTTTGCCAATAGGTTCTAAGATTTAAAAGCATATCAGAAAGATGAATAACAGACTTTTACCGGGGCTTATGTTGCTATTGTATGCACTGGTATAGACAAAATTTCAACTGAATTCGAAATGGCCATCTTAACACCAGCTTATACGGTCATATGGATTCACACTTTCTAAGTTATTTCATTTTGCCGTTTATTTCCTTTCAAATAGCTTATAGGATTCTGATTTTATCACTTTCAATTATCATAACTTTGCATTTTAACTTTCTTTTTATAAAATTGCAGTCTTTGATTTTAATCTCTGGATTAAAAGTTTTCGTTAGGCAATGTTTTTCTCCAATAACTAGGTTTAAGACACACAACGAGTCGAGGAATATAATAACTGATTTCGAAACTTGCCAAAAATCTCCCTAATATAGGTTCAGCCTATTTTGGTCAAGGATTAAATTTTACTTTTTTTATCATTCCTAAAAAAATGCCAGAAATACCAAATAATAGCGCCAATGTGATCGGTTTAGATATTTGTTTAATTTAATGAGCTTTGACACTGCATCCACGAAACAACTTGTGGATGTACCAAACAGGTAAAGTTAAAAATATGTTGAGCTTATTCTGCTGATTGGCAGTGTATATTTTTAATTGACTTAAAATTCCGTTTTTTCAAACAATCCTTAAAATGCGATTTTATAAATGTCCAGATTACACAACATAAAAACTATCGCAAGAGCCAATTCTTTGATAACTTACCTCTCAGCTTGTTCAGGAAAAATATCGTAAGCGCAATTTTACCTTTAAACAATAGGATATGCGAAAAAAATAAATAGTCCTAGTAGAAAGCTAGCATTCAATAATGTTTTCCATTTAAATCCAAATAAATTTTTGCACTGTTTAAGAAAGAATTAAAACCTCTCTGTAAATTTTACCTTTTGTCGATTACGATTAAATCGCAATCAGGGGTCGTTAAAAAATATATGCACATATATACATATTATGCAAAATACCTTATAATTTTTTATTTTATATTTGCTACAATCAGTATAATACAAAACAGAAGTTTATGTAACGAAAAATTATGAAAAAGTAAAAAATTATACAACTTTTATAATTTACATTTATACATTCTTTGCTATGAAATCCGCCAACTTTTCACCATTTGCGCCTGCAAACGAATTTATTTGTTTACGGTCTTTAATAAATACAAACGTGGGCATGCTGGAAATGTTGTACTCCATTGCTATGTCTTCACATTCATCCACGTCAACCTAAAATGTTTAGAGCCGGTTAGTTTATGTTAATAAAAAATCGGGACTATTTTCTTAAAAATGAAAGTGTACAATTTGTTCTAATATAATATTCACAATTTTTTTCATGATAGATTATTTACATTATTTATGAAATACTTAGTTCATTCTATAATATAAACCATATGAATCAAAGTTTCACACTTTATACAAAGTTCACAAAAATAAAGTCATTAAAATTTTCAACTTTTTGTCAGAATTTTTAGAAAATTTTCATGCTGTAAACGATGTACCCCATTGCCATGTGTTCACATTCATCCACGTCAACCTAAAATGTTGAAAACCGGTTAGGCGCTCCGCCTAGTCATAGTATTGTAATCGTTCCGGCATACTAAAGTATGATGCTTTTTTGCCGAACGCATGTATTGCAATGAAGCTCTGTATATTACGATCCATAATAAACATTGTAAGGCGCTTGCCGTTTTGAAATCAGAAGTAAACAAATTACTTTTTTGTGTTGCAAATAAAAATTATCTGTCATTTCAATAGGACATAATTGAAAATTAATGATTTTGTGCTAAAACTCGTCCCAATTGTATTAAACCATAAACACTTAAGCAATATTTTATTGCACAAATATTCGCGGAAGTGCATTAGTGAGAAAGACCGGCCAGAAAATGTGTAATGTGTGTGCTAGCA
>NW_023466167.1:0-7837 GCF_013731165.1 Rhagoletis pomonella | reverse complement strand
AATCACTGAGAGCCGAGTAGCGGTATCGTCATCGGCGCCACCTCTGTGTTCTCTCCACCGTGGGTGCTAGATGTTGTTGTTGTTGTTGCATGCAGCAATCACTCACTCACTCACACTTGTTCTGCTGTGATTATTGTGTTGCTGATGCAACTCATACCTTGCAGCTGCATTCCGCAACAACAAAAACTTAAAGAAATAAAAATAATGAAAAAAGTTCGCAATTTGTTCAAAATTCACAAAATTACGCGAGTGAATTACGCCAGTGTAAAGGACGCGAAGAGCAAATCAGTGTTGCAACATTACTGCACAATTGTTCTTACACTTCACTTTGCTATTGCTTGTTGCTGTTGTTGTTCTTGGGCTGCAAGTGGTGCAAAGCATTATGCCGCCGCTGATTTTGTTCGTTGGTCTGTTGGTTAGTTGGTGAATTAAGTCAGCCCTATCGCCCACAAATTATGTAGCACAGCAGCTTTTTGTAACCTTGATCAGCTGCTCCACTCCAAAGCAGTAGCCAACAGCGCCTCACTTTGACTGCTGTCCGCTTTGTGATCCTATCAATTCCCCCTTTGTTGTTCTCACACATTCAGTGCTGTTCTATGTAATTATCATTCCTGCTACCCACCAACGCCAGCTCCTTGCTTACCATTCTATTCTACATACATACATACATAAGAAGCTCACCCTATTCTTTGTAAGTATTCACTGCCTCATCGTCGTTGACCAGCTAAGCGACTTCTGTGCAATTTCGTAGCAGTTTTTCCACAGAAATCTTTATGGATAATTGTGAGAATATTATCGCCACTCTCTAGCCACACAAGTGTGATTACTGCTGCAAGTGATTTTTGAATGTAGTGGAATTTGGAGGGTGATTGGGGGGTTGGAGGGCATTGATGCTGCTGCTTTGGGTGGTGGTGGCGTGGCAGCGCTTTGGTGTGAATATGATGTTAATGGCCAGCAATTGTTATGGGTAATTGCTTTTGCACAAATTGCTACATATTTAGTCGATTGATTTGGTTCACAAGCGCAAGAGCTGCTGGCGGCAGGTAGTGCGAATTTCATTTAGAACAGAGTACAAAGTTTCATAAAAAAGTAAAGTCAAAATTTCTATGCTCTCTCGCCCTAGGATTGTTGTATACCGAAAAGATATACCCCTATTTTTTTATTTTGAAATCAAAAAATATTTAGAGGTCGCTCAAAGCGCTTAAAGTTTTTCATGTATTTTAAGTATGTATATAGGAAAAGCAACTTTTCATAGATATGGTATGGAATTCTCAAAAATCAATATTTTTCGATGGGAAAGCTAAGGGTCCGTCCCTTCAGGAGACAATACAATACAATATTGTTGTTGGAAGTCTCCTGAAGAGAACCAGAGCTTTTCGATCGAAAAATATTGATTTTTAAGAATTCCATACCATTCCTACGAACAGTTGTTTTTTCCCATACAAAATACATGGAAAACTTTGAGCGCTTTGAGCGAACTCTAATTATTTTTTTGATTTCAAAATAAAAAAAATGCCGGTAGATTCTTTCCTAGGGGGTCAGAGCATTAAAATTCCGACTTTACTTATTTTGGACCACCCTAATGTACATATGTACATTTATGCTTACAAAATCGTTCATATGACAAATGAAACACATGGCAAGATACATAGAGAGACTTTGGTTATCCTAGCAAAAAAGCCTGAGAAAAAAAGCTCTCTAATCCATCACGCGTGGTGAAAAGCTAATTTGAGAGAAGGCACTTGTATAATATTTAGCTCGCGTTGCACTACATATTAGCCGCAATGGCCGTGTGATCAAAGCACAGGTGTGGTCAATCGAGAGATCCGAGCTCGAGTCCTCGGGCAGCGGACTTTTTTCTTTTATTTAATTCACATTTTTTTCTTTTTTCATTTAATTTTTAAATTTTCCTAACGAAAAATTCGTGGTGCAAAGCTCAATAACACTATTGAAATAAATTTTATTACGCCACAATAAAATTGAAATTTATATTTTGTTGTTTTGAAAAAAAATATATATATAATTTTTAGTTTCATTTAATTTTTAAAAGCTTATTTTTTGTTTTTGACATACATTTTTCACTGAATTAAATTTCTTTTTTGTTTTTAAATGTTGTTATTTAAAAACAAAAAATTATTTCATTTAATTTTTAGGAATAATTTTCTTTTTCACATAATTTTTTTTTTTAGTTTAATTTTATTTTAATTTTTAAATTGTATTGTTTAAAATCTGTGGTGTAGTGGTTAGCAGTGCGCAATACCATTCGGAGTCGGCGTAAAAGTGAAGGCCCTCCCCATTGTGTGACAATATCAAGGTGCACGCCACAAATCGGAGGAGAAGCTCGGCCAAACACTAACATATTGTGTAAGCGCCAATTATTATTATTATTACTATGGATAATTGTATAAAAAAAACAGGCGGATTAGGACTTGGCATTTCCAATTGGCGTCAGTTGGCACATAAGGGAAACGGCTAGCGTGCTTTGTTGAACTCTACCAAAATCGCTTAGACGATTGCAGTGACAAATAAGAAGAAGAAAATTGTATAAAAAAATTATTTTTTTATTTTATTTAATTTTTAGCGACTTATTTTATTTCCTTCTTCTTGTTTTATTTAGTTTATATTTCTTTTGCTTTCATTTTCTTTTAATCTATCGATTTTATTGTTTTAAGATGAAAAATATATTGTTTTTTATTTATTTTTTTCATAATTTTTAGATTTTCTTCTTTTGGAAAGAAAAATTTTTTTTATTTGATTTAATTTGTTTTATCTCATTGTAGTTTTTGTCTTATTTTAACTTAATTTTCCTTTCAGTTTTAGTTTTTTTTATAAAAATATTTTATTCTTTTTTGATGAAATTTTTTTCTATTCCGAATTCAATTTTTATATTTTTTTTACTTTAAGAAGAAAAAATGTATGTTAATTTCATTAAAATTTTAAAAATATTTTTATTTGTTTTTGGTGTATTTAAATTTTTTTTTAAATTTATATTTCTTTTATTTATTTTTTGTTTTGTTTTTTGTTTTAAAAAGAAAAGTATATATGCATTTATATTTTTTTATTTAATTTAATTTTTTAAAAAACGTATTGCTAAAAGGTGAAAAGCATAACGTTAAGACCTCCTCGTTTAAGTGTTTGGTGTTTGCTCAATGAAAAAAGATACCAAGCTTGATTTCTGAGAGGAAAGCGGGAGTTGCCTCTGCAGCTCCTCTTGCCTCCCAGTCGTTAGTGGGTGCTGTGACTCCGATGGCCAAAGCTGGAAGTAACACCTGATCTGCATCATTTCCCTTTAAATTCTTCTCATGCCACATTCCCAGGTACCCCTATATTATCTGTTACGTTGAACAGAAACTGACATTGAGAACTTCGATTTCCACCAGTTTTCGTCTTTCGTACCTTAAGGTAACAATTAGCCACCTATGGGACGAAAGGTATAGTAGAGCTTCAAGAACAGCGCTAGCAACTGATTGAGAGTCCGCTCCACCACACATTTGAAGAGCCACACCGAAATGAGTGCACATAGATTTGTCGATTTACACTCTATTAGTTTGCGGCGATCACATTTACGTAGGGCATTACGAATCTGTACACTTTCATATCTTTGTATATAGTTAAGGTAAGTATGTACGTTCAAATGCCCATACGAAAACCCATACCCACCGCAATAACCATCTTTGTAAGCAACGAATAAAATCACCTTTGACTAACGCAAAGTGCTATAGAATGATACCTTCTTTTTCTTTGTTTTTATTTATATATATGTATGTATGTATATACTCGTATGCATGAATGCGTGTTAGCGCTACAGTTTATAACAACACAAAAACCCAATTTCAATAACATTTTCGCAACATTTGCCACATAACAATTTAGTTTAGTTACATTTGATCCGGCAATTCGTGCTACAAAAAGTTAGTAGTGCATGTGTGGCAAAATGTTGCAGAAGGAAGAATACATTGAGCTTTTAACACATTTTAATGCAAACACCATTTTTTCAATGCTTGCCACATTAGTGTTGTTGCAACACTCTTTGCAACGCAGTTGAAGTGTGGCAGTAATATTGGAGCAAACCGATGAAGTGAAGCGGGGCCTAATCGGCAGCGGTAGTCTATGTATGTATGTATGTCGATGTTGCAACATGAGGCATTTAGTGCTTCTGCCGGCTGTTGTGTTGTTGCTGCTGCTGCGTTTGCTGTTTGCTGGTTGTTAATGTGTTGCTTGCTGTTAAAAGCTTCTAACTACTCCTGCAGCAGCAAATTTACAGGACCAGATACATAATGGTAAGTGAGTCGATATGTATGTTTAAACGTTTTATGCTCAACTTACCTACTAAGATAGTAAGTGCTTTCAGTAAAGATTGGTAGGAGGCGGTTGACACCAAATCCTATCTACTCAACCTACAAAAGTGCAATGACAAGCATGCCTATGCACAACAGGGGCGGTTTACTCAACGCCACAGGCGACGCTAGACACACTCCTGGAGTTCCTTTTATTATTAATATAATAAATATATCTTATAAAATAAGTTGTGTGCATTTTCTTCTCAAACTACATAGAGTGGTGGAATAAGTAATAGAATCTTATTATTTTTACCAGTTTTGGCTAATATTTCGTTTGTTTCTTCGTTGTTTCATATACTTTTATAAAAATCTAGTGCATTATATAAAAAGCACCATATAAATCAACATTTCCAACTTTGTAAAAAATTATAAAAATTCAACAAATTTTACCAAAATGCCCCAAAAATTTCAAACTGTTTATTCAGAATTGTGAATTTTATTCCATGTAACTATGTAAAGTATGCGCAAAATTTATTTTTATATTGAAGAAAATGCCTAGCAGCGGCATCAAAAAAAAAATTAAAAATCAACGATTTTCTAGCGCTTAGAAATTTGCACTTAAATGGCTATAAAACTGAATACCTAAATTTTTTTTATGTCTGAATAAAAATTTTGAAATTTTTGGGTGACTTTAGTAAATTTTTTTAATTTTTATAATTTTTGTACAAAGTTTGAAATGTGGATTTATATGCTGCTTGTAATATAATGCGCTAGACTTTTATACAAAAAATATTAGACAACGAATAAACAATAGATTTATAACTAAAAGTGGCCTAAATAAAAAGTTTATATTATATCTTCCATTAATGTATGTGTCCTCCATAGCAGAGTTGTAAAAGAATGCAGTCATTTGCGAATAGTTATTCACTTGATTTGTTTAGCAAATGATTGCAATCAATTTTTGTATTCTATGACTAAGACTAAAAAATTAAGTCACTATACACACTAAAGTTTGGTGACTAATTATTCATTCATTTGATTGCAATCATTTGAATGATTTCTGAATTTGAATTCGGCTGAAGTCATTTGAATGAAGTCCCTCACTGAAGTCATTTGGAGTCATTTTAAATCATTTGAAATCCGATATAGTTGGGCTGTAGTCATCAACCTGCATTTTACCTGTATTATATGAATATATAATAAGGTAATAATACAAAGTTTACTTGTAGCTACGCTGGCGACAATTAGGACAAAATACAGCAAAATGCGAGGAACCCATGGAAGAAGCTTTGGAAAAAAAAAAGCTTCACGAAATATTTTTGCTTGGAAGTAAATGATGCCATTGTTGCCTCAGTGCTATGTCCTGAAGTTAAATTATTTAAATTGGATTCCATCTCTTAATCCATCATTTATAAATGAAAAAGTAGCTAAGATTAACGACTTGGCCAAAATGTCGTGGTAAGCGAATTTAATTCCAACGACATGGAACGAAATGACAAATGAGAGCTCAGCGGTAGTCAATTTTTTTTACTTTTCTTTTATAGGTATTAACAATTTTGTAGTAGGTACATAATTCTACCTTAACAATCTTTTGGCTTCACATAAGAAAGCCGCTAGGAGCAAAATATTTATAGTTTGTCTTAAACTAAGACGGGTTTCCATCCACTCGCACAGGCCAATGTCATCGTTGTCCCAACCGTCCTTCTTAGAAAATGTAAATTTTTTAAGTAAATTATATAAATTAGTTTTATACTTTATTTGTTTCGTATTAAACTGATATCTGACTTCAAGAGTTAACAGTTTGAAACTTATTGAATTATTGGTTAAAGAGAAATTACTTAAATTTTGAGGAAAAAAAAAGAGGTAATATGTCCCACCCGACACTTTGGAATGCCGGATAAGCAAATTCAACGACAAATCATAATGGTTCGCAGACAACATCAGTTCCTAGCAATAGCAAAGGTTTCGGAAGGAAAGCTTATCAAACTGGCGCCCCATACTCTGATTGGGTCCTGGGCTAAACATGGTATAAGCAGCTTGATCGGCTTATGCGACAATTCTTTTTTGACTTCTTATCTGAAGTGAATGAGACGCTACATATACAGTTACATAAACTGTGTTCAAAGAATTTTCATTATTTTTTAAAGTTCTTGTACTAGGTATTTGCTATGTATGTTCAGGCACTTGGCATCTTTCCGCTTTAGCCAACAAATTCTCCGGGCTGTCTCTATTTTTTTTAAACTGCCATTCCTAAGGCAATTGTTATGTATACATACATATGTTCATTTGCTTATATATTTCAACTTGTTTTAACCTTTTCCAAACCAACTGATTCTTGATGCCTTTAATTGCTGTCATTTGTACCTGCATGTAGTGTTGTTGCAACTCACTTTGCTGTTATGCTCTTGTTGTTATGTCCGATTTTATGGGCATCGGTTAATTGAAATTTTATGTTTCTTCCATCGAATATGCCAAAGAGAGCAAAAAAAATTTGTATTGCGTTCTGCAGACAAGCGGCAGAGAGCGGCGTGCACGAATGACGTTGCAGGCGCTAAACGGCCAAGGGGCAACACGATTCTAAATAGAGATATGTGTGCATGTGTAAACTAATAAATTTTTATTGCTCAACGAAATTGAGTCACATAAGCGAGGAGAGTTCAAAATTTGTTACCAAAGGGAAGTGGCGAGCTAAACGAACGAGCTTTTGCAAAAATCCGATCTCTAAAAAGACGGTCGATCGATATATTTTGGGTGATTGGTTGTTTTTGGTCTCTAGATTTAGCCACCTGTTTCCAAACCTGAAGAAGTGGCTCGGCGGTAAGAGATTTGAGGCGAGTGAAGAGATCGTTTTATTTGGAAGGCAGTATAAAACTGCCCTGAGCTTCAAATTCTGTGCTCAGCATGTGAAAATGTCTAAATTTTTTATTTGCTCGTATTATATTTTGTATATTTTTTGCACCACCCTGCCTACGCAAGTAAGCATGTATGTATGTATGTACGTACTGAAATAGTTATGAAGCCCCAAAGCGACACATGCCACACGAGCATGCTGCGCGTATTGTCAACATGCCGCAACATGTTGCTCAAGTGTTGCGTGTTGTTTCATGTTGTAGGTTGCTTTTTTCTCCAAAACTAATTTGTGCGCACGCGCCAAAGCGGTTTCGCTTTTCATTCCTTTATTTCGGCAAGCGTGACATGTACCCCCTTCTGTCGCAGATAGCTGCTAATTTTTTGTTTAAATTCATTTTTTTTTTTTTTTTTTTTGGTTTTATTTTTAAGGTGCACAAGTGCAACTGTTAACATGTTGCACAACAAAAATGCCGTACATTGAAAAATTTGAGTCAACACTTTTTATTTGTCTTTTCTTTCGGGCGTGTGTTTTTTTTTTTTTTGTTCTCATTTACTTTTATTGCTGCTTGCTTTTTGTCTTTGTTTTAAACCACTCAAACCGGCATTTGTCTTCGTGTCCGTGTTTTTTGGTAAATTATGGCAGACCACTCAAATTTATTTAACAAACAAAAACCAGCAGCACCCAATCATTTAAACGCGTTTAACGT
>NW_023466166.1:0-7837 GCF_013731165.1 Rhagoletis pomonella | reverse complement strand
TATAATTAAGCGAGAATAAGTAAAATTAAGTTTAGTATTAATGATTTTTTGATTGAATAAAGGTCTTACGACCAACAAAAAAAAATCTTTTTTTTTCCGACTTGTGCAAGCAAGCCGGTAACTGGCGCCCGAGTCAAATAAGCTCGGCGGCGTCTAGTGTTAGTTGTTGAAAGTGTTAAGAACGTTAAAGTGCCACAAATAAATAAAGACCTTTTTTAAGAAAAAAAGTGCAACAATAAAGTGCCACAAATTAAAGACTTTAGAAGAAATTTGCCACACTAAGGTGCCAAAAACAAATAAAGACTCTAAAAAGTGCCACAAAAAAGAAGAAAGAAAGACTTTGAAAAAGTGTGCCACAATAAAAAACGACTCCACACAAAAGTGAGATAATAACACTAAGTGGCGTGAAGAGGAACGTGGAACTTCCTTGACGCCCCAACGACAGCACGACACCAGCCGACCCGGAGTAAAAACAGCAAGGAGTAAGCAAGTGCCCCCGAGTACCGTAAAGAAAAAAGGATATCAGCACACTTACCAGCATAACTACCAACAATGCAGCTGCTACTAATGTAAGAAAAATAGATTATAAGTACTAATTACACCATATAAACCTTATTCTCAATTCCTAAATTTAACGAAATAAAAATAGTTAGAGAAAGAATTTAGATACACGTCTGAAAAGTGAAAAATTTAAACAAAGAAAAGTTGTTAAAAATAGAAATAAGTAGTGAAAAAGTTAAATAAAGAAAATTTTTGAAAAATAGGTACATAGTGAAAAATCTAAATAAAGAAATATTTTTTTTGAAAAATTGAAATAGGTAGCTAAAATCCAGAAATAACAAATTGGCTTGTACAGCCTATAAAATTAAATATTACTGAAGCTGCGATTCACCACCTTCGGGGGGACCCTCCAGCTTATAACATAAAAAAAACACTGCGATTCACCACCCAAGGGACCCTCCAGTGATTTATCAACTAAACAAAAACCTAAAAGGATAAATTAATAATAAAAAATAAAAAACAGATAATAATAACAAAAGAAACTGGCAAATCCAAATAATTTAATCAGACCACCAGTGTTAGGGAATAACGCACCACCCCCACCTGCCCAACAAATATCCCCAGAAGTAGCAAACATGATACGAGCTATGGTTTCCCAGGCTATAGAAGCCAGTGGGCCGGAGCTAGTCAGGACTACTCTAGGCAACAACAATAACCCCATCATAACAGATCAGACCATAGACGAGCAATATAGAAACAATATGGCTGAAATGGATAAAGTACCAGATGTCGTACGATCCTTGAGAGAATTCTCAGGAAATGCCTCTGAGTTCAGCTCATGGAAAAAAAGTGTCGAGCGAATTATGAAGATATATGAACCCTCAAGGGGCACCCCAAAATTTTTCGGAATTCTAAATGTTATCCGGAACAAAATCGTTGGAAAAGCGGATATAGCTTTAGAATCTTATAACACCCCCTTAGATTGGACAGCCATCTCCCGCTGTCTGACTACCCACTATGCCGATAAACGCAACATAGGCACTCTAGAATATCAAATGACGTGCCTTATTCAGGGAAGAAGCTCCGTAAACGAATTTTATCAGAAGGTTTATAGTCAATTATCCCTAATACTTAACAAAATAGGATGTATGGAAATTGGCGAGGAAGCAGTCCATCTACTAACGGACAACTACCGTGCCAAGGCCCTCGATACCTTCGTGAGAGGACTTTCCGGTGACCTCCCTAGGCTTCTGGGTATAAAAGAACCCAAGAGTTTACCAGAGGCACTACACCTTTGTCTAAAGCTGGAAAATCAAAGCTTTAGAGCACACCATGCCAACAACCAAGTGTTAAACGCACCATCAGTCCCCAGACATCAAAGCTTCAACTCTTTCATTCCTAGACAACAACCCCCATGGTAAAGCAGGTACAACCATCAAACTCACAATTTCCCCAATCAGGATTTTATCCCGAATTAGCCCATATACCTCACCCTCAGCAAACCTATCGCCAACCAAATCATAATCCTCATAGCTCCCAGCAATACCAAAATCCAAATCCAAACAATAGCTACCAACAACAAAATCCCTATAACCACCCTAGATATCCATATAACCAACAACCAAACTATCCTCCCCCAAGGCCACCTAAACCTCCTCAACCCATGGACGTCGACGAAAGCGTCCGGACAAAAGCGGTAAATTATGTCAACCGCCCTAAGCCCCAAGAAACTGGCAAACGACCACCGAATGCATCCATGATCAACCACCCCCCAGCGAAAGCTCAAAGGAACTTTCATATAAACACGGACGGAACGACCTACGATCCATACCATGAAGACCAGGATTATAACCAATACGAAACGACCAACAAACAGCTTACGGCCAGGAAACAACTTACAATAATGTAGACGAAGAACCATATGACCTAACGGACGTACATTTTTTAGACTGAATAGCTCTTCGTTGCCCTATTTTCGATGCAAAACGAAGAGCGGCGAAATACTTAACATATTAGTAGACACAGGATCTAACAAAAATTATATCCAATCCAGTCTAGTTAAAAACGCAAAGGAAAACGATAACCCTTTTTTCGCCAATTCAGTTGGAGGGAAAATAAAGATTACGCAACACACATTTTTAAATCTTTTCAACTTGGAAAATTATAGACTCAAATTCTTCCTACTACCCACACTTAAGACTTTCCATGCTATATTAGGAAATGACAGCCTAAAAGAACTTTCAGCGGTCATACACACAAGAGCAAATTTCATGGTCATAGCAAACACAAAAAGGATCTACCTAAGACAATTTAGTATACAGAACGTTAATACAATACATATTCGAGACGAACACCTTACAACAATAGGCAAAAACGAAATAACACAGCTAACACAAAAACACCGCAACCTATTCTCAGAACCGAACGAAAAACTGACATACACAACCAAAGTAGTAGCAGAAATACGAACGATTTCCGACACGCCCATATATTCAAAATCCTACCCATACCCCATCACCCTTAAACAAGAGGGGGAAGACCAAGTAAACAAATTATTGGAAGACGGAATTATCCGAAAATCAAGGTCACCCTACAACTCACCTGTCTGGATCGTACCCAAAAAGAACGACGCTTCAGGCGAAAAGAAGTTCAGAATGGTTATCGATTACAGGAAATTAAATGCAGTCACAATTGCAGATAGGTATCCAATACCCGAAATAAATGAGGTTCTCTCTCAACTAGGAGAAAACCGAATTTTCTCTGTGATTGACCTAAAAAGCGGTTTCCATCAAATTCCTCTTAAGGAATCTGACGTGGAGAAGACAGCTTTTTCGGTGAACAACGGAAAATACGAGTTTACCAGACTGCCATTTGGTTTGAAAAATGCCCCATCCATCTTCCAAAGGACATTGGACGATATACTAAGGGAACATATAGGACGGATATGCTATGTATATATAGACGACATTATTATATTTAGCAAAGACGAAAAGGAACATTTTGAACATATAGATACAATTTTTGACACCCTTACAAAAGCAAACATGAAAGTACAAGTCGACAAATGTGAATTCTTTAAAAAACAAGTTGAGTTCTTAGGATTTGTAGTGTCCCCTGATGGAATTTCAACAAACCCATCCAAAGTACAAGCAATAGCCAACTTCCCCTACCCTCAGACGTTCAAAGACTTAAGATCATTCTTAGGATTATCTGGTTATTATAGACGATTTATTAAAGATTATGCTAAGTTAGCAAAGCCGTTAACATCCTTACTTCGAGGTGAAGAAGGAAGAATGTCTAAAAGCAGTTCAAAAAAAATCCAAGTACAATTAAACGAAGAGGCAAAGGCAGCATTCAATAAAATCAAAAACACTTTGATATCCAAAGACGTAATTCTGCAATATCCCGATTACAGCAAAGAATTCAACCTGACTACAGATGCCTCAAAATATGCCATAGGCGCGGTCCTGGAGCAAAGTGGCAAACCAATTACCTTCATATCAAGAACCTTGAACAAAGCAGAAGAAAATTACGCAGTAAATGAAAAGGAAATGCTTGCCATAATCTGGGCACTCAACTCCTTTAGAAACTACCTATACGGTACAGCAAAAGTGGTAATACACACTGACCACCAGCCCCTTACATATGCCCTAAGTAATAAAAATAATAATTCAAAGCTAAAACGATGGAAAGCCATACTCGAAGAGTATAACTATGAATTAAGATACAAGCCCGGAAAATCGAATATAGTTGCAGACACATTATCTAGACCATTCGAATTAAATTCATTATCAGTTGCTACCCACTCCGATGAAAGCTCATCACACAATCTAATCCCAGCAGTGGAAGGACCCATAAACGCCTTCAAAAACCAACTTTGGATCTCTTTAGGAGAAGAAGACAGCTATCAGTTTAAAATACCATTCCCGACCTACCACAGACATGTAATTATTAAACCCAATTTTTCAATTACTAAACGTTACCTAAAACGTTACCTAAATCCTTCAGTCATAAATGGCATAATTACCTCCGAAGAAATAATGGGAAAAATTCAAGAAGTTTACCCCCTACATTTTTCCAATTATAAAATCCGCTATACCCAAACAAAAGTAGAAGACTTAATAAGCGAAGACGCCCAAAACGAAGAAATTTTAAAAGAACACAAACGAGCACACAGAAATAGAGAGGAAAATAAGAAACAACTCATACAAAAAGTCTACTTCCCCAAAATGAAAGCAAAAATAGAAAATATTATTAAGCAGTGCAAAGTTTGTAAGGAACATAAATATGATCGCCATCCCAACAAACCGAAATTACTCGAAACCCCAATTCACCAATATCCCGGTGAAATAGTTCACATAGATATCTATACTACAGAAAAACGTCTGGTTTTAACGGCACTAGACAAATTTTCAAAATACGCACAAGTTAAACTAATAAGATCAAAGGCAATAGAAGACATTAGAGAACCGCTACGAGAAATAATTTTTTCTTTCGGAGTACCGAAAACAATAGTCATCGACAACGAGAAATCGTTAAACTCAGCTTCCATTCAATTCATGGTTGAAGATCAACTTGGAATTGAAATATTTAAAACACCCCCTTACGCAAGCACAGTCAACGGTCAAGTGGAGAGATTTCATTCCACCCTATCCGAGATTATGCGCTGTCTTAAAACAGAACAAACTCATCGCTCGTTCCAAGAACTTTTAGATAGATCCACATATGAATACAACTACACCATACACTCCACAACAGGAAAACGACCGATAGAGACATTTTTCGGCAGACGAGTTTCAATAGACCCCGAACAATATGAAAACGCACGCAGAGAAAACATAGACATACTTAGGAAAAGACAAGCGAAAGATTTAGAAACCCATAACAAAACAAGACAACCCATAAAAACATATTCCCCTGGTGATATAATTTACGTCAGGATAAATAAACGACTAGGATCCAAACTCACCGCTAGATATAGGAAAGAAATAGTAAAAGAAGACAAATCTAGCGTAATAATAACTGAAAAAGGACGGACAGTACATAAAAGTAACATCAAGACTTAGAAACACTACTAATCTTTCAATTTTCTTACATACGTATAATTTTTTTTTACAGACTTCTCGTACATTTAGTATACGCAGACTATAAAATTATAGACTATACGAACTCACAACTAGCAACATTCGACACAGGACGGACAAAAATTCAAACTGGAACCTATAGGATAATACACAAGGTTGATCTAGATGCATGTCAAAAGGCATTAAATGAAATAAGCACTACTATACAATCAAAGATTACTAACGAAAACCCCCTTTTACCCATCCTCATTAATGAATTAAACTTAACAAAAACTTATCTAAATAGAATTAAACCCAAAAGGTTTAAGAAGTCTATAAACACAATAGGAAAAGTCTGCAAATGGATCGCGGGAAATCCCGATCATGATGACCTAGTTACACTAGAGAGCCAAATAAATAATATAATAGACAATAACAACAATCAAGTAACAATAAATAAAATAGTTTTTGATAGGATAAATAAAATAACAGCCGTTTCAAATAAAATTTTGAAAGCCGTTCAATCTAGCGAAGACATACAGCACAATGTTGCTGTAGAATTAAAATACAAACTTAGTAGGGCTCGTAAAATTATCCGACTATTCGATTAATCGGTTAACCGATTATTCGATTCGTAACCGTTCGCATGCTTATTAGTCGGTTAATGGTATTCGAATAGTCGCCCGCCTTCGATTATTCGAATAGTTGCTTTGCTTCGACTACTCGAGCATTGTAGCAAATCGAATTTCAGCAACCGAACTTTCATTGAAATTTCTTTGACAAATGAAAAAAAATTTATTTAAATATATACATGCACACATATGTATGTATATTCAGATACAAAAAATGAGCGGACGCAAAAGGAGCTGGGTTTGGGATTTTTTCGAAAAAACAGAGGACGAAAAGGAAGTAACATGTTCCATATGTGGTGCAGTTTTGTGCTACACCGCCTCCACATCCTCACTGAACAACCATTTAACAAAAATCCATAACAAAAATCGCGAAAATGAGAGGTAGGTATTGCTTTAGCCATTGTCTCTAAAATATTTCGCAATAACATTTCAATAATTAGCGCACATTCTTGCAAAAAAAGTTTGCCTTAATTTTGCACATGCCATCTTATATATGTACTACGAATGTAACAAGACTTTTCATATATGTATATGTATCTGTAAATGCAAAAAAAAAAACTCGAACTTAAAATATTCGATTCACCGAAAATGAACGGTTAACCGAATAATCTAAAGTGAACGGTTATCCGAATAGTCGACAGCTTTCGACTACTCGAATATTGCTAACCGATTAACAGTAGTCGACTTCAGTCAGATTCGAATAATTCGGTTAATCGATTAACCGAATTGCCCGAGCTCTAAAACTTAGAGTTATAAAGGAAGAAATTATCAATATAGACTATGCGATCCATTGGGCTAAAGCCGGAATTGTCAATTCTTATATTTTGTCAAATGAGGAATTAGAATTAGTTAAATCTGTAATTTTAAGGAATAACCTTGCATTATATAACGTTGAGGAATCGCTAGAACTTGCAAATATAAAAATAGCTTCAAATAGCACAATGTTATTCTACATAGTAGGCATACCATTAACAAATGAAGAAATTTGTGAATCAATTCTAATTAAACCAATAAAAAGGAAAAAATATATTAATAAAATCCCTTTTCAAGACATTGTAACTTGTAATGATAAAAAAATATTTGCTATTAAACAAAATTGTAGAGAAAACAATAATATTAAAATTTGTAGTCATAGAGATATTATAGACATTAGTAACACTACCTGTGTACCGCCATTACTAAGAAGCAGACCGGCAGAGTGCACATTAGTAAACAATCAGCACATCCCTTCAATCGAAAACATTTCACCCGGAATAATCCTTTTAAACCAGTATAAGGGCACAATCGAAATTGACAGCCAAAAAATAGCTCTTGAAGGGTCATATGCAGTGCAATTCCACAATTCCACGGTTATAATCGATAACCAAAAATACTCATTTAACGAGATACTAACCAGCAAACCCCTGCCCGCTATATTGCAATCAAATATCCCCTCAAACAAAGAAGAAGAAATTTTAAGCTTGGAAATGATGAAAGAACTCCAATTAACAACACCAAGCGGTTGGACGCACTGAAAACAACCCACACAGCAGCTCTAGTAACAAATTTTTCGCTAACGATCATGAGCATTATCTTCATAGCAGGTTTGATCATCAAGTTAATCACGAAAATAAATTTCAAAGCAGAACCAGAGCTATCGAG
>NW_023466165.1:0-7840 GCF_013731165.1 Rhagoletis pomonella | reverse complement strand
CCTGCGAATTCGATGTTCAAAGTCAGAAGCGTTAACCACTGAGCTATGTACATCCCGTAAACTCTTGTTGCTAATTCATTTTCCTTATTCAACCAACTACTATCAAGTGCAGCTGATTTGCCGCTATTTAAACTCGACAGCGTGGTTGTTGTACCGCTTAGACTTTGTTGCTTTTTCAATTTTTCCTAATAAACAATCGTAGTACAAAGCTCAATAAAAATATTAAAAATAAAATGTTAACAAGCCACAATAACATTGATAAAATACATAGTTATGTTTTATTGTTTTGCAAAGTCGCGGCCGAAGTTTTCGGTCAGCTTTGGAATGTATGTGACACTGTGGTATCTTTTTGTTGTGTTTATTGCATCTGTGCTTGAAATTCTCTTTTGATGATTGTTTGTTTGCATTATTTTTTGTTTTATTAAGTTGTCTATTAAATGTTCAGGGTAGTTGTTGCTTTTTAGGATCTTCTTAATTTTTTCAATGTTTGCTTCATTGAATTGTTTGTGGCTTATTGTTAATATTTTGTTTATGAGGTTTTCGCGGTATTTATTTTGTATTTCGTTAGTTGCTAAGAGAAGTTATTTATAAGCGACCAGACGATGTAGGCTTGCAATACCAGTCCAGAAGAAGGCGATTTTCGCTTCTATGTATACGCGCGTCCAGAAAAGGGATGCTTGAGTTTTCTTCCATTTCCATGGTGCATTGAAGTTTGTTGTGGTATTTGTTCAGATGGAGGATAATATTAGCGTCATTACGTTTGACTATTGCGAAGATGTCATCTACATATTTTGTTATAAATTTAATGTTAATAATAAGTTTTTTGAGCTCTGAAATTGTATTTTCGAGTAAATCGTCCATCACGATGTCAGCAATTATTGGTGAAGGGGGGTTGTCCATTGGTATAGCTTATTATTGCACATAAAATAATTGTTGTCTTTAAGACAAAAGTCCAGAATATTTTGAAATTTGCTTTTTGGAATGTTCGTCACCTTTTGTAGTTTCTCCCAGTTTTTCATTATAATTCTCACAGCTAGAGTTGTAGGTATATTAGTGAACAAAGAAACGACATCAAACGACACTAAAACTTCATCTTTACACACATATATATTCGTCAGTTTATCTTTTAGGTTGAAAGTGTCTATTATATTATAATTTTCACTGGTTAATGTTTTTAGGATTTCCTCCAACATGGGACTTTAACGGACGATGCAATTGGACGTAAAGGAACTTCAGGTTTATGTATTTTTGGCAACCCATACAATCTTGGTGCTGTTGCTGCAGTGCAAGCGAGTTGTTTTTATACCCGAGCGCACTTGTGCACAAGGGTATATTAATTTTGTTCACATAACGGTTGTTTGTAACAGCCAAAACGAATCGAGATAGATATAGACAAATGTATACATAAATGATCAGGATGAAAAAAGAAATCGATTAAGCCATGTCTGTCTGTCCGTCCGTCTGTCCGTCTGTCCGTCCGTCCGTCCGTCCGTGTACACGATAACTCGAGCAAAAATTGAGATATCTCAACGAAATTTGGTATGTAGGTTTCCCTTAATCCAAGGTAGGTTGGTATTGAAAATGGGCGAAATCGGACTTTAACCACGCCCACTTCCCATATAACGGTAATTTCCAGAAATACGAAAACTGCGATATTTTAGTAACTACTGAAGATAATTCACTCAAAATTGATATTGACAATAACTTTTAGACGAAAAATAAGAATATTATAAATTTTTGGAAAATGGGCGTAGCCACGCCCACTTATAGTTACATGTGTATATCTTGGTAACCGCTGCACCAATTTCTTCCACACTAGGCACAGTTGTTGGCCTTGATACAGCAGACTAAATGGCCGAAAATTTAAAAAATCGGACCTTAACCACGCCTACATCCCATATAACGGTAATTTAGAGAAAAACAAAATCTTCGATAAATCAGTAAATATTAAAGCTAGTTTATTCAAAATTGATGCTTGCAACAGTTCTTTACCAAGAAATACGTTAATGGTAAAATTTTGGAAAAAGGGCGTGGCACCGCCCACTTATGATCACATATATGTATATCGGTAACCGTTCTACCAATTTGTACCAAACTCGGTGTGGTTATTGTGCTTCCCACATATAAGCAAAACGTTGAAAATTATTGAAATCGGACTAAAATTACGGCCGCTTCTCATATAACGGTAAATTTCAGAAATGCTTGAAACTTCAATATTTCGAAATTTAAGGACGCTAATTTACTCAAAATTGATACACCCCGGCTTACCATCTAGCGGTAGGTTTCGGAAAGGTGAAAAAACATATATTTAATACTTGCGCCGGGTATTTAATGTTCGGCTCCACCCGAACTTAGACTTTTTTACTTGTTTTCTCTTATGTTTATGTATTTGCTTTTGTAAAGGTCGTCTACTATGTTATTGTTTTTCCTTTGTAGGGCGTTTGTTGGGTCGGTTCTTATGCTTTTGTATGTATTCTTTTCTCCTAGTAGATCGCTTATTTTCTCTGAGTATTCTGTTTTGTACATTGCGACCGTTTTATTTCCCTTGTCGGCATCAGTTATAACGATGTTGTTTTTGTGCGATTTAAGAAATGTTTTGGTTTTACTAAGGGCTTCCAAAATAAATTTTTCCGCTGAGTTGTTTTTGATGTTGCGTTTGAAAAGGATTGCTTAATTTGTTTCTCGCCAATTCTTTTTCGTTTTCATTTTCTATAGATTGTATTACTTGTTCCATCTCCGCAATGATGTGTATTGGAGAAAAGTTAGCTCTTGTTGTTGGTAGTGTGAACTTTCTACCAAGGGAGAGTAGCCACTGAACTTCTTGGGGAAATAAAATATTAGTTTTGTTGATGAACCAGTTGTTGTTGATGTTTATTCCCAACATTCGCATTTTTTCCTGTTTTATTCTATCTGTTTTGGATGTTAGTACTGATTTCTTCTCTTTCGCAATCCTCTGACTTATTAAGTTTTGTTTTTGGATGAATGTTTTAAATTCCAACTCACTCAAAGCATGTTGTAATTGTTGTTGTGCGTGGTGTAACAGATTTTTGGTTGTTCGGATGTCTATGTTCGTTTGTGTTATTTCTATGTTTAATATTTTCATGAGGAAAGTGTGTTTAGTTTTGTTCATTCGCTATCTTATTCTTTCGGACGTGGTGCTTATAATTATGTTTTTTACCGAATTGGTCTAGTGGTTCGGAGTCAGTTCGTACCTTTTGCATTCTAATAAGAATTTTAGTTGTTCCATTTGCTTTGCTAATTTTTGCTTTTGTTTACTGTAATGTTTTAACATCATGCATGTATGTTCCCCATGCTTATACAGTATATTTTGCTTAGCTGCACATCCTTCTTTGCACGAAAAACGTGTGCACGTAACCGAAAAAGGCACTTAAGCGAATTTTCTTTACTACTTCAATGAGGATGGTATCCGAATCCCTATGAAACCCACGATTGAGAGAAATAGAGATTGCGCCAATCGCGGTACCGCTAATCCGCTCTTTGTAATTTTGACAGAATGAGCTGTGTGCGTGACGTCATCTTGGTGCAATTATTGAATGTGAGCATACGAAAAAACCAAATAACAATTTTAATATTTGTGCGTTAATATTTCTGCGTGGTTTTAAACAATTATTGAGACATTAAAAAGCAAAATGAAGTGTGCAGTCGCAAAGTGTAATAGTGCAAACAAAAGGAAAGCGTGCGATATAAGTTTTTTTTTCGTTTCCTACGGACGCAAACCTGGGGAAAAAGTGGAAGCAGTTCTGCCGGGGAGGGCATGCATTAAACACCAAATCGAGCTTTGTGCTATGTTTGTGAGCTATGAGCTTCTACATGGAACTATGTTGGCCTTTGCTTGGTGAATTGTAGTAGGTATATTTCCATGGTGAATGTAGACAGTTGCTGGTTTAGTTTGCTGGCAACGGCTTAAATACAAAAGCAGTTTCTACAGGAAATAGATACATGAGCTTCACTACCTACTTATTTTTGTTAGTACCTGATTTTTTTAGTACTGGTATGAGGTAATGCACCAGTGGATAAGGTCGCCAGGCGCTAATTCAAGCGGCATCTTACCGCGCTGTTACGTACCTAATACAATACAGTGCCCAAATTATTATACATTTAAAAGTTCAACTTAAATTATGTTTTACTGACATAGAATATTTGCTTCCAAAAAAGCCACACTCATGCATCCTCTCGAAAATGGTACAAAAGTCATAAAATAAAAGCTGTGGAGTCAACAGCTGTGGAGTTTATGGTGGTTGGCTAACGTCCACAAATATAAATATGCACTCTGCTTGGCTTTTTAAAATGGCAAGTCCAAAAATTCACTTTGCTGCACACCTTCCTTTTGGTCTACATGAAATTGCAAACGCTGTTAATACATCCATTTTTTCATGTGCTAAAAATCGTACTTATCTAAAGGGCTACATGTCCAAAATTATTGATACGTGTCCCATATCTTTGTATATTTATTGATTCCTGCAAAATTGGGCCATGTAATATTAAAACTAACACATTTTTCTGCATTGTTTACATATTTTTATATGCGTTTTGGCATTTCTCTCTCGCAAATGCACCAAGATGACGTCACGAAAAAATTACGCTCAAAAATCCTCTCTCATTGGCGCAATCTTGTATTCTATCATTCTTGTATGAAACCAAATATTGGAGGAGCACTTACCATGCAGAAATTACTGCAAGCGAAATTTTTACCGAATGTTATCTAATTATCTATATAACTACATAAATTGATAGCCATTTTCGTTGTTCTGCGAGATGAGCAATATAAATAAAAGGTTATAAAATTAGGTAATTTTAGGGCTAGTGCAGGTAAACATAATACCTTCGTTGGTAATTGATACCAGTCGCACAATTTTTAAGGCAGGTATCGCCAATGTGCAGGTATGTTGAATGCATCTATCGGAGCAGTTTCCTTATAAATGTTAAAAATAATGCTTTTGATGCGCATTTTGGGGTAGGTATCTTAAATGTGCACTTACCCTGCAAAAATCGCGACTACTCCATGCATGCGTGTAAAAAGTACTCCCTAAGGACCAAGGAGTACTCCAAAATTAACCACAATTCATATAAAAAATATGGTCCAATTAACATTGCGATGTCCTAGGGCAGGACCATATACTCCATCCCCGCATTACATCAGAGTAGCACAAAACTACTCCAACATATTAACAATGGCATTGTTGCTATATTTTTTCGTTTGTACACGCTTTTGTTCTTCACTTCTCAAATACTTTTTCAAAATTAATAAAAACCAAGACAAAAATTAAAAATTATATGTTGCCTCTGACGGCATTCGAACCCGAAAATGCTGGGAGCTAAGAACTAACAGCGAGCATCTCTACACGTTCAGCTACAGCCAGACATGCAAATGTGCTTTCAAATGCTCAACTTCAATCACGTTTCGTTAAAACACGAGCAGTGATCGGATAACAAACAATGAGCTAGCGCAGAGACACCAGTTGGTCCGCTACAGCATGACAGAGGAACACTTTTGTAAGTACTCCAATTTACCACAAATAGACTACATGATCCAACGATTTTTGCAGGGTAAGCATAGAGGCAGCAAAGCAAAATATACTGTATTTCATGTGTTTGTAATAGTTCTCCATATTGCTCCTTTTTATATTTACGTTGTTTTAACAAATAATAAATAAATGCCTTTTTCGGCCGGCCTTCCGATGTTGATACTTTATTTATGTATATCCGATCAGTTTGTATTTTGTGAAAAAATTTTTAGTTTGTGATAGGCTTGTCTGATCTGTTCTTTTAGTGTAAATAAAACGACGTTATTTCACTTACGGCCCAACGTTTCGCTAATCTTCTTAGCATCTTCAGGGGCGTGTTTATTGTAATATCCGTTACAAAAATATAAATACATACATATATATATGATAGTAAGTAAAGGAACAAATACACATACATATACATAAGTACATATAAAAATTGCAAAAGAACATCTGAGATATTGAACACAAAAAATACTCACATAAAATTCGTCATTAAATTAACTAAATCTACTTTAATCCATACCACCTTCTGTGGTAGCTTTGTCTAAACTAAAAACTAAATTTGAATTCTATAAGCATAACAAGTAGGCGGCAGAAATGTCATCGGTGTCTTCTTTTTACAACGCTTTTATCAACTTGCAATGTTGTGTTCCAGAAACTTTCAATGTTGTGGATCCAGAAACTTTCAATGTTGTGTGTCCGACACCAAAGCAAAGCTTGGAAAAGCTCCTATAAAAAAGCATAGTGAATAGGGCGAGGTAGATGACATCTAGATGTCGCCCTATGTACTACGTTTGCTACACCGGAAATAGACGACACGCCATTTCTTTAAATAAAATTAATTGGTGCTCGTTTGTATGTACATACATATGTAAATGCAGTGACTATTGTCAACTAAATCGAATGCTTTGTAAGTGAAGTGACTTGTGGACCACTTGAGGTATAGGTGGACCAGATGGTAACCTTTTTGGGTAACTAGTTCGTGGGACCAGGTGGTCACCAGCCGGGGATCAATACACTTGAATTGATATGAAAAGTAATATATGAATGTATGTATGTGGGTATGTGGGTATATGAATAACGACCGCTTAAAATCGATTTCAAAGTTCTACTTTCGCTGTAGAAATTTGAGGTCTACGTTATGTAGTTTGACTATTGTCAATTAAATCGAATGCTTTGTATTGCATGCGCTCCACGTTTTTCATTTTCAATTTCATAGATTGTTTATAATGACTTTTGCTAAAATTTCAAAATCAAAAGTTATCAAAACAAATTCTATGGGACTGAGAAGTATTATTTTCTACTTTTTAGTCCACTTATAAAAGCGTTGTATATTAAAAAGTTTTTTTTATATTATTTATTTTTAATTAAGAAAGTTTGTATTTGAAACTGAATTTATGTAGCTTGGTCATATATGTAGTCCAAAAAGTTTAAAATTAAAACCGACATTTATAACCGTGTATTGAAATATTTTGGTCCAACATTTTCACCAAGAGTTCACGTTCATGATTTTTAGTCACGCATTTGTCTTCTAATATTACGGTTTGGTGGTTGTCAGAAGGCATATTTGCCGTCTTAAATAACTTAGCAAAACTGTACCTGCATACAAAGATACGTAATAGTTTCAGTGCGTTTGAAAGTCGCCACGTCCCTTTTTCAAATAATACCCAATTTTCTCTAAGAGCATGGGATTGATTCCATATATCTCTATACCATTTTCGAGTAACTTCCCATGGGAGGTACCAAGTCCCTGTTTCCAATAGCCCCAACTTTTCTTCATGACCAGTCGCGTTTTATATATCTTATACATACCAAGTTCCAGTACTCTTCCATGAACACATTCAGAGATATCCAGTATGAAAAATTCGATGTGTATGGGATGTGCCACGCCTCCTTTTCCGATAACCACAATTTATCTCCATGAGTATGCGATTGCTTTCATATATCTCCATACCAAGTTCGAGACCTCTTCCATGAACATATTCCGGTATGAAAAATTCGGTTTGTATGGGAGGTGCCACGCCCCCTGCACCTAGCGGTATGAAATATACTTTACATCCGATTCTCATACCTACCATATAAGTTAAGTCTCAGTGAGCGAGGTTAATTAAAAAATTAAAGTTGCGGTGAACCAACCGTTCACCGAAAATCAAATTCAAACAACGATTTCACAACGTTATAAAGGTATTTTTATTCTGTGCTATACACCACTAAATTATGTTACAAAAGTAGACTAATTGTGTGCTTAATGCACCACTAAATTTGTGTTATAAAAGTAAACCTATCGTGTGCTCAATGCACCACCCAAAAAT
>NW_023466164.1:3047-7840 GCF_013731165.1 Rhagoletis pomonella | reverse complement strand
TTTTAACCAAATAGTTGATGGCATGGAAAATTCGAAATCAATATGCACAAGCTGCCCCGTAGCCCCATTTACTAGTCCATCACCTGTATTGATATTTACAGTAATCATATATTTGGCTGTGGTTTTTAATGTCAAATTATATGAAAGGCCTTGCGTTTCCGAAGATTTGAAAAGGCGAACTCTCTCCAAAATATTCGAAGCTTGCGCGCCCACACCTATCCCTTTGACTACATCCTTAGCAGTTGAAAGAATAGTTGGCGTGGGGATAAGACTAAGTTTGAGTGCATTGAAATTATTAGATTCTTCGTTGGACCAGAAAAGGTGGATTGCATCATCAGGAATTTGATTCGAGTTAACCACACGGCTTTCGATTAAAGATATGTCATCATTTGTCATAGTACCGGATGCCATATTATTTAAAGCGATAGCAAAAGGCTGATCCCCTCTTTGCCTCATTACCTCAGTTAACTCAAAGTATTTAAATAATTCCCACAAAGGTGACCCAACTAAAGTACTGTAGTTGTCACTAGGATTGGGAGAAAAAATCCACCTATCTCCAACTGGCGAAAGTTGCTTTAAATCACCAAAAGCAATAATGGGGATAGCTCCAAATACATTATTGCTTTTGAAGATTTGTTTAAGTCTAGCATCGATTGAACTAAACATTCGTGCCCCTACCATTGATATTTCATCAATGATTATTAATTTTAACGACATCATTGCTAAGTGGCCGCAACTCTAGACTTGATTGATTTACGGGAAGTGAAAAGATAGAGTGAAGTGTTAAACCATTTATTCCGAAAGCTGCCTTTCCTGTAGGGGCGCAAAGAAGAACTTTCAACGAACTTGGATTGGTTCCAGGAACGGAGTTTAGCCGATGGTTAAGAGTCTGATATATTGCATATATCAAACGACTCTTTCCAACTCCTGCTCCACCTCCCACAAACTCATAATATGGCTGATTATTTTTCATATTGTGCAGCATATGGGTCAAATAAGTTCTCTGTTTCAAGTTTAGACTACGAACTAAAGAAAGAAGGTTTTCTACGGGGATCAAAGGTGGGAGTTTTATTAGTCTTACATTCCCGCCTGAGTCCCCATCATTATTAGATGGATCTCCTTCATTTATATCTAGCAAATTCAAGCCAGGGTCTATTTCGGGAAGTGCTAGCACCCTAAACTCGTTATCTACAACAGGTGGGTTATGTTGCTCAATTGTTTCAACATCTACTTCATCGCGAAGATGATTTAAAACATTTTCGAGCTCTCGTTGATCAAAAACATCATACTTTCTTCGATTTTCCTCTATTGAAACATGATTTTCTACACAAGTTTGTTCGTTATCATTTTCAATGAGGCCCCGATGTTCATCACGCCATGGATGGTAAAGCATTACCATTTCCCTGAAGTAATCACTTCCGGCGGTATCGGGGCTAAATCTTCTGGACCTGATGACACATGGCTTGGTACGTCTTTTAACGAAACCACTACCGTCTCTCAGAGGAAGAGCATTCCCATGCCCAAGGAAGTCGTCAGCCTCCCTACCATCTTCATCATCATCACTACCTGCTATCCTTATGGCTGACTTTACATATGTATAAAGAGATGCAAAATCAGCTAAGCATACGGTTTCTAATTGAGTCGGTCGCTGAACATAATGCTCTAAAATTCCAGAAACAAATATGTCGGTCGAGTCCGAAGGAAGATTCTGAAGTTGCGCTCTAGGTTTTACCATCCGCACTCGTTCTTCAGGACGAGAGGTATTTATAAAGACTTCCGCATTGCTCGCTTCCGATAGATGAAGTCCAATACTGCAATAAACTGCTTCTTGGGCGGATATTTCTGTACCAGAAATAAATTTGTGTCCTATATGCTGAAGTTTTTGCTTAATAGTATAGTTACCGGCATTCACTTCTGATATTGCTTCATTTAAGAGCCTAGAAATCCCTCTATTTGATTTGTTTATATAGTTAATAATATATGAACAGCAGGCATATGCATCCAATATAAACTGGATATCCATATTGGCTTTATGTAGTTCTAAAATAATGGGGTTGTATGTGTTAATGAATCGATCTTCTAGTTTTCTCTTCAAACAGATTTTTGGTTTTGCTAAACTCGATCTTAGCGCAAGCAAGTAATCATCGAATGAAATATTTATTCTTTGGTCTGTGAAAAAACTTTCAAAATTACTTAAGTTGGAAATATCAGCCGAAAGAAGATTGGAATTCAAAAAGTTTTGTATTTTGAAGTATTTTTCCCTATGCACTTCCAAGTTTTCTACGTTTTCTGACAAAGGTAATAAAATTTGGGTGGAAGGCATAGGTGGGTAAGGAATACCAAATCGGCAAACCTGTTGTCCCCTTATTTCTCTTGTACAGGAACGACTATGGTTATGCTTTTGATATCCAAGATAGTTTTCCAAGTGGCTTACGGAACCATCCGTGGAAATATACTTATCAATGAAACTAATAGCATCCGGAAAAGTAAGAGGATTTTGTAGATCGATTTTTGGGGCGTTAATAAGCCAAAACATTCCATGTATGTGAGGGGAACCTCTTTGTTGGAATTCAACTCTCCAATAGAAATTCTTAACAGAATGTTCGTCAAAGATGCCCCCGCTTGTTTTGAAAATTTTAAGCATTTGACGGAAACGATAGTCAAAATACCTAGCACAGGTGACAGCATCTGAACGGATAAGACGATATCGCTCTTGAGTTGACAAATTATTGGCGTCTTCCTCAGAGATTTCTCTGTCGTCGACTGTTTTAGCTAAAATCACTAATAGCTCCAGCCACTGGGACTCAGCAGCTGATAGAGTAATAAAGAAGGTAGGGAGACCAAATTGGCGAATCATGGCAATAGCCTTTTTCTTCTCCGCCTCCCAGTGCGCAGGAGAAGATCTGACACCTTTCAGAACCTTATAGCCATCATCATGCTGAATCAAGCTTTGAACAAAGTTATCATTTAAAAGATTTTGAGCTGTGACTTGGTTACGACCGGCAAATTTTCGAAGGCAAACTGACGTGCTGTTCTTAATTTGCAATAATTCTAGCTTTTTGTAGTCGTAAAATAATTTAGGTAAGGTGCAAGCCCTTCTATCATACCGGCGGATTTCAGATCGTACAATTTTGTTGTACGTCTCTGTACAAGTGCGCTTTTGCCCAGCATAAATTGTAGCGAATGACAATTCTTCTGAGTCATTATCTTGTATTATATCAAGAGGCCTTTGGCCCTCGCCGGGAGCTATCACCAGACGGTTAATGTCAAAGTTCTCTACAGGAACATTATCAAGAAAAGTTTCTTGGCCACCAACATTAGGCTCTTCAACAACAGGTTCAACGGGTGGGTGATCATTGGAGGATATATTATGGGAAATAACTTGTTCCCTATAAATATTTTCAATCAACGGAGCATCTTCGACAGACGCAATAAAAGGGACTTCCTCTTGGTTAGTAAAGTTCGAAATCCAATTTTCGTTGACTTCAATATTGTGCTTACGGTACAAAGGGGTGTTAACTAAAAAACCGCAAAGCTTCCATAATTTTTGCAGGTCGTATGGTATCCGTCATATAATCGTGACTGTATTCCATACGCCTTCTCAAATGAATTTGAATGACATGTGTTTGATCAAACGATCGAGGAAGACATGTCACAATGTTATTCACGGAAATAGGGACATTTACAACAGCACCTTTTAGTGAACCTTGCCCTTGATACCCTAATGGGCGAATCGTCATGAATGGTAATCTGGGCATAATAAGACGCTCTTCTATAGGTGTTAGATTCTTCAGGCAATCAGGTATTTCTGGAAAATCTAGTCCATTAGCGAGACATAACTTTGGGAGCTTTTTATTCAATATTGCATTTCTGCAAGTCACACAAAAATTTAAATTTCCATTTTCGGAGGGGAATTTATCCGAAAGATAGAAGGCTGATGCAACATTCGAGTGGCTTTGGGAAACTAAATTGAAGTTTAATTGGCGTACTTGGTGTGGAAACCATAAACCCCCACAGGAAATACAAACTATTGTTGGCCCCTTTTTAATGCTTTGTAAGTAAGTGCGTCTGAAGCTACTAAAGCCTGCACCATTTTCAGAATCTTCATTATCAGCATTACTATCACGTATTGATCGAATTCGCTCTGACTGCCTCTCATTTTCAACTTGTCTATTTTCTATGTCAACTCTATGAATACGTACTCGACATTGAATTCGCCGTCTCAAATCAGACGTTTCATCCCGATTTTCTCTTCTTGTGAGTCGGCGACTTTCAGTTTCCCGAATACGCTCATTTTCCCTACGTCCAGCATCTAATCGAGCTTGGTATCTTTGGGTACGATCACGTAATCGTTGCAAATGTCTGTATTCACTTCTGCTGCGCAGGACTCTGCGAGCTTCAGTATTGCTGGATTGCTCCACAGACCGAGTTACTGAATTTTCGCGTCGAGACCTATGCTGTAGGGTATTCCTGCTTTGCTCTACAGTACGAATTACGGAATTTTCACGGCGATTTCTATGTTGTATCGTATTTACAATTTGCTCAAAAGACCGAATCTGAGGATTCTCTCTACGAGACCTATGCTCTTGGGTATTCCTCACCTGCTCAACAGAGCGAATTGCAGAATTTTGGCGGCGATATCTATGTCCCTCGGTATTCCTCTCTTGCTCAGCAGAGCGAATCTGAGAATTTTCTCGACGAGATCTATGTGCCTGGGTATTCCTCACCTGCTCAGCAGAGCGAATCTGAGAATTTTCTCGACGAGATCTATGTGCCTGGGTATTCCTCACCTG
>NW_023466164.1:0-3037 GCF_013731165.1 Rhagoletis pomonella | reverse complement strand
TGCTCAGCAGAGCGAATTTCGGAGTTCTCTCGGCAACATCTATGTGCTTGGGTGTTTCTCTCCTGCTCAGCAGAGCGAATTTGAGAATTTTCTCGACGAGATCTATGTGCCTGGGTATTCCTTACCTTCTCAGTAGAACGAAACTCAAGATTTCCTCTACGACATCTGCGTTGCATCGTATTCAAATGTTGCTCAGCAGATCGGTTTATCGGATCTAATCGGCGTCTAGAGCGATTTTCTGTATCTTGGGACTGCTCATTGAACCTATTTTCAGAATCTTCGCGAATAATTTGCATTCTCCTTCTATTCTCAGTGCGTCGCAATAAAAGAGATTTCCTACTTAACCTTGGCATGATTGTCTTGTATACACTTATTGTAAAACTAATATAAATTATGTATAATAATTAAAATTATAAAATATTTACGAAAATTCTCTGCCGGTGATATGTTCAGCTCGTCTGGTTTTCCGTCCGCTCCAAGTAGTTCTTCTTCTTTCCCTCTCTGGATATCCTGGATTGTAGTATATATTGAAGTTGTTGAATTTGATGCTTCTATGTTCTTCGCAATTAAACACTTGTTGGATTTTGTTTTGAAGTTTTCATAAAATCTTCTATTTTTTCACCCAATATTAAACTGATTTTGCAGTTTTGAAAAAAACGCGTTCAGTTTTACGTATTATTTCAACAAGAACTTGATGGCGTAAGTGTCAAAATATGACTAGAGATCGTCTCTCAACTTCATCCATTCCTCAATAACCTTAAAGCGAATCTATATGCGTTAGCAAGTACTTATGCACAAAGTAAAATGGTAGGATTTGACTACCTACACCTCGTTAACATAAAATTTTCCCACTAAAATCTCCGGTTGCTGGTTGCATAGTCATTTGGCATATATACGCCTCTATTCGGCGATTATTGCTAAGCAGGTAAAACCTTTAAACTATGCACTAAAAAATGTAGATAATGAGTGTTAAAGTATTGGTTAATAAGTAGTTGAAATGTGTATGTATGTACATATGTATATCCCTATACAAAGGAGTGTCGATTGAAAAACACATATATTCCCCGTTTGTCAAAAAAATACTATTTCTGAGCTCATGTTGAGCATCATGTGCGGAAGGTAGGATTTACGATGAGGTTTAGAAACCATTACAGGAAACTATTGCTTCAGCTTTCAATGCAAATTAAATATGTATATATGTATGTATATGATCTATGAACAATTTTGGCGCACAACCTAAAAAATTCAGTTTTTATTTTGAATTAGTACATTTGTTTGATGTGTGAAATATTTATAAGTTTTCGGCAAAGTGAGAAGTTATACGAAATAATATATTTACATTTATTTATTAAAATAAAAAATCTAGATCTACTGGCAGTTCAGTTATTCAGACGGATAGAATCATGTAACTGGTATTTGGGAAGTAGGCGTCATTTTAGTCCTATTCCAAAATAATAACTATCTTACCCCATAGCATAGCAACCTACTTATGTATATGTATTTCTTACCGTTTTATATTAAGCTAAAAGGTTTTTGAAAATAGTAATTTTGAGTGAGTTGGCTTCAGTAATTACTAAAATATCGCAGTTTTTGTATATTCGTGATTGTTGTTAGATTTTTCTCAACATCAACATCATTCATTCTTAGCCTACTACCAACTATACCCTATTTCAAACACAATATGTTCAGTTATACTTAGTAGGATAAAGTTATATAGTTATAAGTGGGCGCTACCACGCCCATTTTCTAAAATTCCATAATAATATTATTTTAAGAGATTATTGTGAGTATTATTTGAGGGCGATTAATTGAGTAAATTAGGGCCCTTAAATTTTGAGTTATCGAAATTTCAAGCATTTCTGTAATTTACCGTTATATGAAAAATAGGCGTAATTTTAGTCCGATTTCAATAATTTTCAATGTTTTCCTTTCATGTGGCAAGCACAATAACCATACCGAGTTTGGTACAAATTGGTAGAACGGTTAGCGAGATACATATATGTGATCACAAGTGGGCGGTGCTACGCCCATTTTCCAAAATTTTGTCATAAACGTATTTCTTGGTAAAGAATTGTAGCAATCATCAATTTTGAATAAATTAGCTTCAATATTTACTGATTTATCGAAGATTTTGTATTTCTCGAAATTACCGTTATATGGGATGGGGCGTGGTTATTGTCCGATTTTAGAAATTTTCGGCCAGTTGGTATGCTGTACCAGGACCAACAACTGTGCCAAGTTTGGAAGAAATTGGTGTAGCGGTTACCAAGATATACACATGTAACCATAAGTGGGCGTGGCTACGCCCATTTGCCAAAATTTTGTAATATTCTTATTTTTCGTCTAAAACTCATTGCAAATATCAATTTTGAGTGAATTATCTTCAGTAGTTACTAAAATATCGCAGTTTTCGTTTTTCTGAAAATTACCGTTATATGGGAGGTAGGCGTGGTTATTGTCCGATTTTTTAAATTTTCAGCCATTTAGTATGCTGTACTAAGGCCAATAACTGTGCCAAGTTTGGAAGAAATTGGTGCAGCGGTTACCAAGATATACACATGTAACCATAAGTGGGCGTGGCTACGCCCATTTTCCAAAAATTTTTAATATTCATGTTTTCCGTATGAAACTCATTGTAAGTATCAATTTTGAGTGAATTATCTTCAGTAGTCACTAAAATATCGCAGTTTTCGTATTTCTTAAAATTACCGTTATATGGGAGGTAGGCGTGGTTATTATCCGATTTCGCCCATTTTCAATACCATCTGTCCCACGCCCAAAAGAAGTTCACGTACCAAGTTTCGTTAAGATATCTCAATTTTTACTCGAGTTATCGTGTGCACAGACGGACGGACGGACGGACGGACGGACGGACGGACAGACAGTCACCGCTTAATCGATTTCCCTTTTCATTCTGATCATTTATGTATACATTTGTCTATATCTATCTCGATTCGTTTTGCCTGTTACAAACAACCGTTATGTGAACAAAGTTATAATACCCTTGTGCACAAGTGCGCTCGGGTATAAAAATACG
>NW_023466163.1:0-7846 GCF_013731165.1 Rhagoletis pomonella | reverse complement strand
CTGCGCTACTTGCTTATAGCAACAGACCTTTAATAAAAAATTACTACCGTATTATATAGCATATAATATCGTATACATACATACATATATTGCGATATTGAAAGTGTTTGTATTGAGAAAGTTCACGCTACAGAAAAAGGTAATTGTGGTGGTTTATCTAAGTTGTATACTGGTAGCGCCCAATAAATTTCGATCAATTATTCTTTCGGTAGGAAAAAATGAAAATGTTTCACATTGACTTGATCAGTTTTAGTGAGTTAAAAAAGATAAACAGATTTGTATGAGATTTCTTTTCGTATAAATATGCTCTAATTATCGAGAAGTACGCCTTCCTCTTTTGCAAATATATCCTATCAGAAGTATATAAAATGTGGATATCTTTAAAACAGGAGCAGCTAGGATTTCAATTTAAGCGGATTCTTAACCTTAAGATATCAACAAATACAACCCTGCTTTCAGATTTTGTTGACATTTTTATGCAACCTATCTTCGCTTCCTGCCCACCGTGTGTAAATTTTCTTGAAGAAATAAATGAACGATAATTTTTTATATGAGTTTTTAGTTTTTCTTGAGAGCTGCTGCCAGGCCTTAAGTAAAAAGTGAAAAAAGAATTAATGTTTCTTCATGTAAATTAATGATCAATTTATTAGATCCATCCTAAAAAAGGTCTGACTGTATTTTATTCAAAATGAACCATAATATCAACAGAATTCTGCAATCAAACTACTTGTCAATCAATAAACACACATAGGCACATTAGGGTGGCGCGAAAATTCATGTGAAAAAAGTAAAGTCCGAATTTTAATGCTCTCACCCAAACCCCCCGCCACCCCGCCCCCCTAGGATTGCTCTGTACCGAAAAAATGTACGCCTGTTTCATATTTTTTAAATTAAAAAAATATTTGGAATTTTTCCTAGAAATGGTATAAAATTCTTGACAATCAGTATCATTTACATTACATTTTAATATAAAAAATGGTATGATAAACAATCGGAGAGAAGAGAAACAGAGTTTTCGGATCTAAAAATATTAATTTTCAACAAGAAAAATAATTTTTTCCCATATAAAACACATAGAAAACCTTGAGCGCTTTAAGCGATCTCTAAATTTTTTCTAATTTAAAAATAAAAAACGGGGGAAAATTCTAGGGGTTGAGAGCATTAAAATTACGAGATTATTATTTTTTACAACCCTAATGTACATAATGTACATGTGCATTGAACAACTATCATATATCAGTTATCAAAACCATTTCGAAGATTTTCGGTGCATTTCAATTTATTTTATTTCTGCACAACTTCATTCACACAACAACGTACAACCAAATCAGACATATATGACTATAATTTTTATTAAAATAAAAATTAGCAATATTATTAGACACGCAGCAAACGCTTCTTTCCGTTAACCATCCACACAAAAGAACTCAAAAATCACGTGCCAAAATGCAGAATAGATAGAATGAAATTAGAGCTGAAACTTGATTCAATTGAATGATAAAGGTAGCAAAGCAGCGTAGAAAAAGGGGGGGAAAAAAATATACAACAAAATTGGTGCGGTGCATTGTTGACAGAAATAGTCAAAAAGAAGCGCAACAACAAAAAGTAACAGTAACGCAAAATAGCGATAAACAAATAGAGCACAATAGACTAAAA
The DNA here is from genome assembly GCF_013731165.1 of Rhagoletis pomonella. Lineage (NCBI taxonomy): Eukaryota > Metazoa > Arthropoda > Insecta > Diptera > Tephritidae > Rhagoletis > Rhagoletis pomonella. Next base: position 6,190 of record NW_023466163.1, on the reverse strand, counting down.
AATAACATACAAAAATTTTATTCAAACGTGACTTCGAGTGTGTTTGCCAGGCCATGTCAAGACGCTAATACACTAACTAACCAGAGGGAGGGGCGTCCATGGACAACACATTATGTGGAAAATGTTTAGCTTTAATGAAACATTTTTTATGTGGAATTTAATGGCGAATTTTACACACATTATGAATTGTTTGCATCTGTTTGAAAATTTTTACATTAAATAGACGGTGTTACAGAGATTGTAAACTTTTTAAGCGGCTTATTACAGATTAAAATGTGGTTTGAGTAAATATGAATGATGTGAGTCGAAATAGTTTAAATATACCCACGAATCTCAGGCAATAGTTCGGAAACGCGATTCGCGCTGGTAGTAGCAGAAAAGCAACAAATATCTTTGCATTATAGTAAAGATTTAGCTGCGAAATAGAGAGCTACTCTACTGTACCACCGAAGGTCTCCGAGAGCTTGCGATCTCCTCAGATGAAACTCAAAGCTCTACATAAGTATTCTGGCACCGGCCATCAAAATGCCTGCCAGCCGACATTTTGTGAAGCGCAGTCTCAAAAACCGCAGAGGGAAGCCTAAGATGCTACTTCCAGCTACTTATTCCGTAGCTAATACTTTTCAAAGTAACCTTTAATAGGTTTAAAGGCATCATCCCACAGCGTGTTATTACTGTTTTATTTAATAACTCATTTTGTTAAAAAAAAAATATCCTTAAGCTCTACATAGAATAACAGCGGACGACGGTAAAGTGGTCGGCGGTAAGTGCACAGCTGTATAGTTGCCGCAGTGAAATCCGTCAGAGTAAACACAATTGCGACGCACGACGGCTTACGTCAGTTGTTATTTTGATTTGAAAATTATCATTAAAATGAAATATTTGTTCCATAACCCTTTTTGAGTTTTAAATTTGACAGCGGTTAGCCGGCTACCGCTTTACCGTCGTCCGCTGCATTTCTGGGTAGAGCTTTATACTTCTATTTCAAAAAAAAATTCGGCAGCACTGTGAGACGAGTAGATTTTCTTATATTTGGCAAAAAATATTATTTTGTTTTGTAAGTTTAGATGTTGAAGCGAAAAGTGGAAAATTTAACCCACTGTAAAAATAATTGTGATGAAATAAACGAAATTCTTATTTGAATTCGACTAACATGCATTGATACTGCGGTTTGGGCAAAGTTTAGTGGAGTCTCAAGGAAGGATCTTCCACTGAGAAGATGAAGATAATTTACAAATCATCTAATATTTTGGACTATGCATGTACATTAGGGTGGGTAAAAAAAAAATCAAGATTTTTTTTTTTGATCCGATACACGAAAACTAGTTCCTAGGTACCTCTAGAAAGTACTATCAATATTTATAGGAAATTGAACGCTCTACAAAAATGCTCTGTTCATTCATCTAACCATTTAAAAGATATTCAAGGCCAAAGATTGAAGTATTTTAAGGAAAATAACTTTTTGTTTTGAATTTTGTAATTTACTAAAAATTAATTTTTGTCAAATGAGTTTCAATTATTTCTATAGGAAATTAAACGCTCTACAAAAAAGGTCTGATGTAGTTAATCGATTGCTCTAACCATTTAGAAGATATTCGCAGTAGATGTTCTATGTTATACCACATGTTTTACAATGTAAATTACATGAATGCAGAGTTAAGTCTTGTGGTAACCCTAAGTTTCACATTGAAATCGTACACGATATGGCAACTGCATTTTTAGCATACTATTCTTATTTAGACATTCGCATTGAATTTTCCCGCTACTCAATACGAACCTTCTAGAAATATTTTCTGCAGGTGATCGGAGTACTTAAATTCCTGCTTCAACAAATACTGTATTCATTACCGGTTCTAATCTTGTCACGTGATCACAGACAGTGATATTGTATAATTTTAGTGGACATATCTGTAGATAATTATAGAGTTAAATAAAGACTATTGAATTAAATTGTCCAAAGTGGTGACCCCGAAGAAGTGAACGCGTACAACAAGCTACAACATGCCACCTGGCGAGGAAGAGCAAGGTGCTAGTGGAGCACCCACGAATTACGTGCACAGCGGCGTCACACCGCCAAAACCAATGCAGCACATGACAGCTCAAAGCGATACTGTTGACAGCCTTGCCATGAGGGTGCCTGTTCCAACATTACACGGGCATTCCATCAACAACATAGAGTCCTGGTTCACGCGACTAGAGGCGTACTTTTCAATCATCGGCTTCGGTAAAATGAATGCTGATCAGCGTGACCAAGCCAAATTCAATATTGCGGTTATGCACATGGATGAAAGGCTCCATGAACAGACTTTTGAAATTATCCGCAATCCACCGGAGAAATGCAAGTACGACGCTCTACGACAAGCAATTTTGGCCAGATTCTCCACATCACCCATGGAAAGATTGGAGCAGCTAACATCAGGAATTCAGCTTGGTGACAACAAACCGAGTTTCCTATTAACCCAGCTGCAACGAACCGATGTAACACGAGACCAGCAACTCATAAAGGACTTCTGGATACAACGACTACCAGTCTCAGCACGCGCAGTCATCGCTGGAGTTACAAAAGCAAATCCTGAAATGACGGTCGAACAGCTAGCATCAATCGCGGACGAAATTGTTGATGCCGTACGGGTCAATAGCGTCGATGCAGTGTCATCATACGAACCACAGTATCCTAACCTCAAAAAACCACAAACAACGAGCTTGACTAGCAATAATGGAACTAGCTTGGATGACCGTGTCAGTCAGATGGAGCGCACTTTAGCTCGCATTGAGAAAAAACTTTCATCAACAAACCCAAACCGCCGCCGCTCGGTTACACGACGTCAAGACCACAGCTCTTCAAGTCACCGTAGCCAATTTCAACAACGGAACAATGAACAGCAGATTTGCTGGTACCACAAGAAGTTTAATGCACAAGCCAAGAAGTGCAACAGCCCGTGCAGTTTTTCTCAACAGTGTCCAAAAAACTAAGCACTTCGGTGGCATCGCCATCTAATGTCACCGAATCATATAGCGCGTCCCCAAACATACTATCAAACGCAGCAAGTTCAAACCTCAAACAAATACATTTTTCTTCTACTAATCGCCTTTTTATTCATGATGCCTTATCAAAAAACAAGTTTTTAATAGATACTGGGGCAGACGTGTCTTTACTTAAGGCCACACCACAAGACCGACTTCGGAAGTTTAACACATCGCCAAAACTATACGCTGCTAATCAGTCAACCATCGATACCTTTGGTCAAGTGAGGGTCAAGCTTGACCTGGGTCTTCGGCGTTCCTTTGAATGGATTTTCTTGGTAGCGGATACGCCTTACAGCATTATTGGTGCAGATTTTTTGCGACATTTTAATATACTTATCGACCTCAAAAATGCCGCAATCATTGATAAGGAAACGAATTTGAAAAGTTATGCCATCGCAACGGTAGGCCTATCAACACCAACCCCAAAACTTTTCGACATTAACCACAAATACGCTCATATTTTACGTAATTTTCACGACGTCACACATCTCTCCTCACCTTACGATTTGCGAGCGGCAACAACCACTGTGACACATTGTATTGAAACTTCCGGCCCACCAGTTTTTGCTAAACCTCGGCGTCTGCCACCAGAAAAGTTTCGTGCGGTCAAAGACGAGTTTGAATACTTGCTGAAAATCGGCGTTCTTCGGCCGTCGAAGAGCGCTTACGCATCGCCTATTCACGTTGTTCGTAAAGCCAACAATTCCTGGCGACCATGTGGCGATTATCGCGCATTAAATGCACAAACGACTCCCGACAGGTACCCGCTGCCACTAATTCAAGACTTATCTTTAAGTCTCCATAAAAAGCAGATTTTCTCAAAAATTGACTTAACTCGCGGCTACCACCAGATACCAATGGAAGGGAAGGATATTTCAAAGACAGCCGTAACAACACCTTTCGGCCTCTTTGAATACTTGCGCATGCCGTTTGGTTTAAGAAACGCTGCGCAAACGTTCCAAAGGCATATGAACGAAGTTCTTAGCAGCCTGGACTACGCCTTCTGCTACTTGGACGATATTTGCATTTCATCAGAGACACCACAGAAACATGAACAACATCTTTGTAGAGTTCTGGAACGTTTACGAAAACACAACTTAAGCATCAACATTTCAAAATGCGTTTTTGGTGAGTCACAAATTGAATTTTTAGGTCATCTAGTCACACCAAACGGCATCAAGCCATTGCCGCAAAAAATTGACGTAATCAAGGAATATCCCTTGCCGAAGACAGCTGCCGAATTAAAAAGATTCCTGGCAATGGTAAACTTCTACCGTCGTTTTCTTCATCACGCATTGACTCACCAACAACCTCTTTTGTCTTTAATAAATGGCAACAAGAAAAACGACCAGACACCAATTCACTGGGACAACAAAGCAATCGAACACTTTGAAGGGTGCAAACGTGACCTCATAAACGCAACATCACTTGCACACCCCGCTCCCGACGCGGACATTGTCTTATGTACAGATGCCAGCGACAGTGCAATCGGTGCAGTGGTCCAACAAGTGGTAGCTAATGAGCTACAACCACTCGCATTTTTTTCGAAAAAATTTAACAGCGCACAGAAGAAATACTGTACGTATGACCGGGAACTGCTGGCTATTTACGAGGCAGTCAAGCACTTCAGATACCTCCTCGAGGGTCGTAACTTTACAATTGCTACGGACCACAAACCACTCACCTACGCATTTTCGCAGAAAACCGAAAACGCTTCACCTCGGCGGTTGAGATATTTGGACCTAATTAGCCAATTTTCGACACGTATTGTACACCTTCCAGGCGCGTCCAACACACCAGCAGATGCTTTATCGCGGATTAACGCTCTACACATCAACGATGAAATCGACTACGATGAAATAGCACGCGAACAACAGCATTGCCAGGAACTTCAGGCAATCCTAGATTCTAATACATCCTCTTTGCAATTAAAATCCGTGCAGCTACCAGACTCAGAAGCCACAATCATCTGTGATTTTTCAGGTTCAGTAGCACGACCTTATGTGCCACCAGCATGTCGTACTGCAGTCATCCGGAAGTATCATAATCTCAGCCATGGAGGCAGGAAAGCAACTACTCGACTAATAAAACAACGTTTCGTTTGGAAAAACATGGAATCAGAGATTGCCAAGTTCACTAAACACTGTTTGACATGTCAACGTACCAAAGTAGGTAGACATATATTCTCTCCACTAATGAAGTATGCTCTGCCATCACAAAGGTTCGAACATTTGAACATCGATCTTATTGGTCCGTTACCACCATCGAACAACTTCAAATACTGCTTAACAATAATAGACCGGTTTACACGATGGCCGGAAGCAATACCAATTAGCGACATCAATGCAGACACGGTTGCATCCGCTTTAATAAATGGTTGGATTAAACATTTTGGTGTACCTCTACGAATAACCACCGACCAGGGCAGGCAGTTTGAATCACAACTATTTAACGAGCTGTCGCGTGTCCTCGGTGTGTCACATTTACGTACAACTGCCTACCATCCACAAGCCAATGGTATCATAGAGAGGTTTCATCGCACACTTAAATCGGCAATAACATGTACAAACTCAAGCAACTGGTCCCAAAAGCTTCCAATTATTCTACTTGGCCTTCGTTCAACCCATAAACCAGACATTAACTCCACCCCGCAGAGTTGGTATACGGAACAACTCTGAAGTTACCCGGCGATTTCTTCGTGCAGACAAAATACGTTCCGCAGTCAGAGTTCGTACAACAACTAATAGAGAACATGCACGACATCCAGCCAACTGATACATCGCATCACCACAAACAAAAACCGTTCATTTATCCAACTCTGGAGAAAGCAACTCATGTTTTCGTGCGCAATGACGCAGTGAAACCACCACTAACACCGGCATACGAGGGGCCGTGCAAAGTAGAACTACGTAACAACAAGATGTATAAGGTCTGGCTACGAAACAAACTCATTAACGTTTCAATAGACAGGGTAAAGCCAGCGCACATCCTCAACGAAGATAACACCCCAACAACGTATGAAAGATGTCACAACATCGCTGAAAAACAAACTCGCAGTGGTCGTAAAGTTCGACTTCCACTTCGCTTCGCTCCATAAAAGTCTAGCAGGGGAGTACTGTGGTAACCCTAAGTTTCGCATTGAAATCGTACACGATATGGCAAC
>NW_023466162.1:0-7849 GCF_013731165.1 Rhagoletis pomonella | reverse complement strand
AAAAAATGAGCAACTTCAATTGTTTGCCACCGAATGCCTGTGGGGGGGGTGGGGAGCAGGTGCGGGCGGACAACCACTCCTCAACGTGGACAAGAGAGCACAAATAAGTAAAGTTCGCATACCAATCTGCTCAGTCGATGGTCGAAAATATGTGGCCCGTGGCCAACCAATGTGGAACACGAAAAGTGCCAACAACAAAAATAAACACACAGCTCTCCTATTTTTTGTACTTATCATCGAGTGTGTGCGTGGCTGTGTGTGTTTGGGTTTGTAAGCACAAGCATAAGTGGACGACGTACTTTAATAGCGAAAAGGCTAATATAAGCCCCTACCCGCATACATCGAACTTTCACCTCAATCCCTACGAATAAAAGTTCATATGTGTACAAACCTACATACATACGTGCATACATACATATGTGCAAGCACACATACTTACTTGCACACCACACAAAGTGAGGGCAGATATTTTAAACTTTTGACCAATTTCAACTTTGGCTTGGCTTGCAGATCGCATGACGGCTGCAGCATCCGCCGCCTTCAGCTGCAGCACGCCCCCACTCTCTCCTCCTGCTGCTTGGCAATTTATTGCTATGGCAATCTGCCGCCACTCATATACTTTTGATTGCGGACTTTCCAACAATTGCTCGCATGCTCGTATTTTTAATGCACCGACCGACCACACATAAACGCACAACTACTACTTAAGTATGTACATATGTATGTATGTATGTATGTATGTATGTATGTCCGGTTATGTACGATTTTGTTTGGACTTTCATCCGAACGTGTCCATGCATGCTTAACTCGTCACCCACTTCATTTTCGTTGATATTATCGCTTGCCATGTTTGGTTGCTCCTCAATTCACTTGGGCGTTTCCATTTGCGGTTGAAAATATTTGGCCTCTTCGCTAGTGCACTAGACTCGCTGCTCTCAGCAGTGCAATACCGTTTGACCAAAATCATTTTTGGAAGTATCGCAACGATTCGCGGATTGAAATGCATTGCACTGCCACAAGCACATACCGTCCGTTGTCGTACGCACACAAGCACCCGTATGTGTGTATGTAGATATTTATATAGTTTGTAGATATGAAGGACGAAAACTAAAAGAAGAGTCTGTTAGCGCCCACAGACCTTATTGTTCATCACCACTGGCGATGCCTATTCACTTTAGATAATCTGAAGACAGACTGATATAATGGAGAATATGCACTGGGACCGTGGGTCCATTGTGCCCTTAAAACTCATCGCAATACCTCTGAATATGAGTAGGAAATTTTGTTACTCATACGCCATGTTGGCCCGCGTTTGATCAAACTTATTAGTAAAACAATGAGGTTGTTCACACTTGCCTGGTTATCTTGTTATCTGGTTATATTTTTTATTCAGTTTGCAACAACCAAATATACTACACAATAATAATTTTTTAACCAGATAACCTGATAACCAGGCAAGTGTGAACAACCTCCACAGCAATCGAAAACGCGAAAGTGATTAGTCGCAGCATAGCAATTCCCACTTAATAATAATAATAGATTGGCGCTTACACATATGTCAGTGTTTTGGCCGAGATTCTCCTCCGATTTTAGGCGTGCGCCTTGATGTTGTCACACAAAGGGGAGGGGCCTACAGTTTTACGCCGACTCCGAACGGCGATTGTATTTTTATAAGAAGCTGTTTCATCTTGGCAGAAATACACTCGGCTGTTAAAAAAAACCTCCGGGCTTTAAGCCAGGCCCTGCGGAGTGGAAGCGCGCACTGATGCACCACTACACCACAACGGCCGCCCACTTATGTACATATGTATATTAGCAGCGATGCGCTAATTGCCAATAGTTTTTAATTAATTAAAAATATTTCCTGTTAATTTGAGAGATAGGAAATTTCCTTATATTAATCAGAATAACTTTCCGATAAAGGCAGCATATCATTTACCCATTAAGGAACTATTTCTGGCCCCCCCTAAAAATGGTGGGTCGACAAGTTGCGATAGCGATCCGAAAATTTTCGCTAACTCGTTACAGAATCTTCCTGCTGTTATAGCCCCAAAGCGCTAATAATAAGTGATCCGTCAGTACAAGTGATTAGCTTCTTTAATCTCCTGAAGTTGTAACATCCAATGAATTTCTTGAATTTCCGTTCCCAATGAATGTTCTTGCAATGGGCTTCTCTTAACTCTATCCTATACAAGAAAGGGTTTCTGGTCCTACCAGCCTGTAAGCTTCGGATTTTTAGGGCCTGAAAACCTATAAAAAAAGGCAAAATAAAATAACAAAATAGGCAGGAAAAGGCACTAGAAATCAAAGCCAGGATCTGATGTAAGTGGGCGAAAAACTTATTAATCTGTTTGATATATTTTTTATTTAATCGGATTTTCAGCAAATTTTTCGATGAAGTACTTCCTCCTGAATCATCTCGCAGTTTTCGATAACAAGCTTGCTTTGCACGCTCATGAGGTATAATCCAGAAAGCCACTCTTCTCCTGTTGTGCTTCTGAGCCAGGTTTTTACTCTAAGAAGTGTACCAAACGATCGCACACAGTCGCTGTCGTGTGCATGGCAAAGCGCTCAAAATGGAAATACACTTATTTATCGCTGGCAGAAATTCGTTTTATTCTTTAAATAAATCTACAACTTCAACATCCTTCATATTTCCTTCGGAGTTCAGGAGAATGAGTTCACTGCCCATATCATAGTTCTGTTGAAAATGCTTCGCGTTCTTTTGTACCTTTTCACTGGAACATTTAAGCGCTCTACCAAGGCACATTGAACAGATAAGGTCCTTTCCCGTACGCAGTCCTCATTCCTGTTCTGAACAAAATGGGTAATAAAGAGCGAAAATTGGAACGTATTGGATCGTAAGTCTTCTTCCTGCCCGAAACAGCCCGGGCTTTCTCTCCGGGTAAAAATGGATAAAGCGTCAAAGTGCATATCGAATGTCTTCTTCTATTGGCGCTATAACCGCCTAGGCGATTGTGGAAGAGTCCAAAACAGCACTCCAGTCATTTCTCTTCAGTGCCAACTGACGCCAATTGGAAACGCCAAGTGAAGCCAAGTCCTTCTCCACCTGGACTTTCCAACGCAGTGGGGGCCTCCCTCTTCCTCTGCTATCACCAGCTGGTTCCGAGGTGAATACTTTCACAGCTGGAGAATTTCTGTCCATTCGTAGCCACTGGATTTTAAGTCGCTGCCTTTTTAGTCTGCGGTAATGACAAATTTTTTACAGCTCTCTGTTTGTCTTTGCTCGTTCTAATAGGCGAATTCTCTACGGTATACCCTAAAAACTGTATCTTCTTAAGGAATTGACATTTTCCCCATTTTATTCTTAGTCCCTCGGTAATTTTTTATAATGTATTTTGTTTGTAAAAAAAATAGTGTTACACAACACCGAACGAACACCCGAGGTTACCGAGTGCCAAGATTCTAAAATGAAAAACTTCGCTTACTTAGAAACCAGTTTCTAACATTTTCTTATTTCGTATTATGGTTTGTTTCAGTTCATTTTGTTTCGATATTCTATTTAAGTATTTTATTCTAAAATGGATGCGGTACGTACAAAAAGTTTTTTTTACATTATTTTGCAAATTTAGATCCATACTCTCAGACACCAGCCAACCCTCTTCCTCAACGGGTTCTTTAAGGTTCCGTTTTCAATATTTAGGGCCGTTTTCTCAAGTAGGTTTTTAAATTTATCTGCCCTTAAAACAGAAATTTTGTTCTGAGAAAATGTGCTGGAAGGGCAGATAAGTCTTAAAAACCTACTTGAGAAAACGTCACTTAGTGCACCTATTTGGCGCAATAAATTAGAATTAGATATTAATAGCCATTGCTTTCCCGATCACTGCATTCCAAGGGAAAATCCACATATTTTTAAAACATCGGATGCAAGTTTGTTGAACCTTACTCCTAAAAACAAAAACAATAATATTTCTAATTTCCAAATTTCCTTGCAAGTTTTAAGAACATTTTTAAATTTTTACTTTTTTAATTTGAAGAAATATTTGTTCTTCATTCGCTGGCGACAACAATAATCCCGTTGGATGGTGGGGCTTTAAATCCATTTACAGGCGTATTCTGCGTTGGTAACAAAAATTTTGTTACCGGTTAGTAAAGTTACTGTCAATTCTTAAACCCTTTTCGTATTCTCCACACTCTTGTAACCGGTAAATTTTGTTACCATCTCATGAGCATGTAACAAAATATTGCCCCGTGAAATATGCAACCCCAGAATTTACACAAAACTCCATGGCTGAATTGCTGAATAAATTAAAACGTTACCAAGGTAAATAGAATTGCGGTTACAAGAAGTGGTGTGACAATTGTTGGTAACAAAATTAGCTTGTTACAAAATGTTCGGTTACAAGCAGAATAGGCCTGATATAGCATTTTGGCACCGGAAAATTTTGTTACCAAAAAATAACCCCACTTCTTGTAACCGCAATTCTAAGTAGGTAGCTTGGTAACAATTTAATCTATTCAGCAATTCAGCTATGAGGGTTTGTATAAATTCTGGTGTTGCATACTTCACGGGGCAATATTTTGTTACCTGCTTAAGAGATGGTGACAAAATTTATCAGTGCGCAGAAAGCGAAAAGGGTTTAAAAATTACCAGGAACTTTATTTGGCTGTAACAGAATAGGCCTTATAGTATAGTTTATCAAGACAAAAGCCTACAGAAATTCAATATATCGTCAGCTGAAATACAAAAAGACGTAACAACATCGCCACTGAAATGGAAAAAGTCGTGACTAATAATTTTTTTTTTTTGACGTAGAATATATCTTACGTTTCGATATGGAGGCTATGCTCAAATGTTGTAGTTGTAATTTTTGGAGCTTCACAAAAACACTTACTTTTAACACTACTTTTCTAAGTAGGTTTATTTTATTCAAAGACCACCGTGTATGGGCATAAATGATTTTCCATACAAAATTACTTCGCCATCCATTTGCAAACACGTTCATGCGCTGGAGGTGAGAGGAGGAGACAAAATGTATGTGTGTGTGTAGGTATTTCGGCTTTTGATTAACAGATGGCGCAATATTTATTACCTGATCGCCGCGTATGTATTTAAATACATACATATGTATGTTGATTGCAGTTAATGTTGATCTATACATATGTACATATGAATGTGAAATATGCGTAAACTTTTTCGTTATATCAGATCTGTACCGTTCGTTCGAATTTACAAAATGCGGTACTAAATTAAAGGGCTTGGCCTGTGGATGTGCAGTAACTTCTTATTTTTCCAAAAGAGTTACCACCTGATAAAAAAATAAATTCAAATTTCGGAATGGTTTTCAAAATGCTTTAATTCTTAATTATATGTTGGAAGGTTACCACCTGTTTCAAAAAGCAAGTTCGACTTAAATAAAGGCAGAAAATTGAAATGTATATCCTGTTATAGATGTCAGACTAACGATGTTGTGGTTTGAATATATTTTGCAGAGGGTTGCCACCTTGTTACAAAGTTAGGTTCAATATAAGCAATAGGTTAAATAATTTACTTCAATATGAATATATGTAGATCAAAATTTCTTTGAAGAAACTTTATTTCCAAACCGCATATAGGAGAGTATTAGGTAATTTAAATATGTATCACAATACAAGTGTCAGACGAAAAATGTTTAACGATGTTCTGGTTCAAAAATAATTTGAACAGAATTGGCATCTGTTTGAAAAGTCATCTGATCTGAAGTCTGATTAAAAAGTTGAAAAGTTTCATGAAAATTTGCTGAATTTTCGCGAGTTTTGCACAAAGTTTAGGAATTTTATTTTTATGTTTTTTGTTGTAGAATGAGCCATATTTTTATACGAAATTAGCTGCAAAATATTAGAATGAAAATTGTTGCATATATTGGCTGAATTTCTTTATTCATTCTGAACGTTTGGAATAAACTTTTTTGTTTACTTATTCTTTAGAACGTTCCTGATGATATGTTGACGTATATTTCAAACGTATTCTGTTTATTCCAGCTGTGAAATGGGATTATCCCCCAGTGGGAATTAGGAGCACGTAATAATACCTTATTAGCAACTTACTCTTCACCTGGCAGTCATTACCATTTCCCTGCCGAACGTCCCTTACTTTTACAAAGGCATGGCCGCCTTATGTAAGTAGGAATTTAGAATGTACATTTGGTATCAGACATACTTCTGAGCCGCTTTACAAAGTAAGTTACGTGTAATGCAGAGCAGTCGCTCGGAGTAGTTCGGTGCATGGAAATAACCTCGGCTGCACGTTATTTTGCAACTGACAACGTAATGTGTCTTCGGAGGTGTTCATTTTGCCCTTTACTAGTAGATGACATTGGCCATGATGACAATTTTGGTACTAAAAACTGAAAGAAAACATGGCTTACCTCGCAAGGTGCTTACCTATTTTCCCAGTGGGCCGGAATGTATAAAGCATAGATGGGCACACCAATACAGTCTCATTTTGTCATGGTATTCGTGAATCGCGCTGAGGAACAGTTGCCACTTTTCTATATTGTACAAAAGTGCGTCGTTTTTTGCTCGTGTTAGAAAACGCTCTTACAAATTTATATTTAATTTGTATTATGAACATGAAACGAAAATAATAAAATATAATAAAAAAATAATGAAGAAATAATTTCAAATAATGAATTATGAAATTAATTTTTTATAAGTACATATGTACGCGCATGAAAAGTTTTTTTAATTTAATTTCATTAAACTAATGTTTTAAAAAATGATAGTTTATTCAACAACAAAATTCACGAATTTAAAATTTCTAAACTTTGTAAAAAACTCAGTATTCAATAAAGTATACTAAATATATTAAATTGCCGTATCGTACATACATATATACATAAAACCCATTACAAAACACTTTAAATTGGTTTACACAGTTCGGCAGTTTGACTTTTTTACCATGACAAATAATGTTGCCTTATATTAAAAGTACGATTCCAAGTAGTCGTATTACCACGTAACAAGCATTGGGCATTATTGGCTTTTCTTAAAACCAAAAACTATAATTGGCACTCATACGCAGCCATTTTGGGCATTGTTACATATATAGGTGGCAACAACGCGCGCGGTGCTAGAGCGGTGATCAGACGAATATATTTCCCTGAGTGTAATATTTTTTGTCTAATGTAGGGACAATGGCGATAGTGACCCTTTTCTTGTTGTTGTTGTCGTCAGGCTAAAGACACGGGAGGCCCAAGAAGAGTGCCACTCTGGCTGAATTCGACCAGAGGGAAGGGCGTTAGTTGAGTGGGGTTCAAAGCGCATACGAAGTGGTGTGTCGAGCCAGAGGTGGCTCTCCGCATGCCGGACATTCTTTGGACACATCTAAATTTATCCTACTCAGGTAGAAATTTACTCTGCTGCAGTATCCAGAGCGGAGTCGGGCTACGGTGTTGCGAGTCTTCCGAGGCAGACGAAATTCTGTCTTGTCCACGTCAGGTGGCTGTCTTCCCAAAACGGCATTCATTGTGTTTCAAGTGGATGCAGTTTATGGTCTGTCGGTACGCTGCCAGGTCCAGTTGTTATTTTATGAACCTCTGGAACTCGACCGGTAATTCAATAAGATGCCTTCTGGCGAGAAATCTGCAGCAACCAAGTGTCTGTTCGGGTGCCCACGTCTGTGGCACCCTATTAGAAACTGTTTTCTTTGCTGTAGAAGGTTATGGTTGGAGCGTATTTAGGGTGATCAGACGTCTTAATTTATCAGGATAGGTCCTGATAACAAAGGTCGAATTAAAGTGTCCTGACTAATTGGTAGCTTGATTATTAAAAACGGAAGATCCAGTGCTCGTAGGCCCCCTTTTTTCTGATACCAGTGAAAATGTATAGGTATTTATATACGTTTTTT
>NW_023466161.1:0-7850 GCF_013731165.1 Rhagoletis pomonella | reverse complement strand
TCCATTACGAACACCTTGACATGCACAGACTCTTTCACAGCTGGCCGTTTTACCTTATGTGGCGACAATACCGGTCAACACATTTACTTGCCATTCACTGCGGATGCCACAGTACTAGATTTTAATATTCTATCGCGTTCGACACAAACCGCTTGGCATTTGATTGTGGAGCAACTGGAGTGTCCACCTTCGCATAGTCACCTAGCTGACGGGTTACCGCCACTCATCGGCGGCGTGGTGAATAATCTGCTGGACTGGCGTAACCTGTTTTCGCGATTTATCAATGATTTGGAGTTACTGGCACCCGCTGGCTGTGATCAATACCACACTAAGCCAGAAGGAGTCATTAGCAGCTTCAATTTCCGCGATGGCATAAATACTTACTACATGTCCAATCTGAAGTATACGATTTGTATTAAGGCCGCTACAGGTGCCAAAGATATTGAGTAGGTTCGAAGAAGAAAATATGAATGTTTGGTCGCTGATTATTAATTCTGTTTTTGTTCGCTTAAGGTATACTGTGAAAAAGTTTTCGCTGTCGTTCGAGTTGCCTAACGAATACTACAACGATGCCTGTCGTCCGCCCATTGCCACGGAAGGACGTCAAAGCGATTATCTTATGTTACCTAATTCAAACTTTGCGGATAATACAGCACATCAACCAACCTACTTTTGTGGTCAAGGGCTGGCGGCCGGACAAGTTTTATTGGGTAAGATTTTGATTCTTCTTATTATTCTAAATAAAAAACATTTTTTCTCTATTTTTCAGGCTCTGGACCTTTTTTGTTGTATTTCTCCAGCGATGAACAATGGAGTCCCATGGAAACTGGTTTCAGCATTGAATATCGCATTAAAGCTTCAGGCTAAAAAATAAAATCCGTAACGGTACTCCAAGCGAATTTAAAATGATTTATCCATTTTATGAAGCCCACAAAATTGTATACTCAATTAAGGGCCATTCGACCTTTTTGCCAATAAATGATTTCAAGAGCAAGAATAGAGTACTAAATATGCATTTTCAAAAACGAGCCACAATTTAGTGTTTACAGCAGAAAGGTTAACTTTGGCGTGGTGATGTACGGGGTCCGGGTGCTCATATTTTAAAGTTATATAGATGAAATTACTGGGAGGCAGTCATTTTTAAATCCTAGTACATAGTTTAATGTTAACTATTTTAGAACCGTTGCTAATGATCTTGATTTTTCGAAAATTTTAAATTGAGGTGGTCGGTGGTATGTGTTGAGCAAGGTGTCCACTGTTTCGGAGAATACCTTGTTGTTTTACCGGAATATTCCAGGATATGTTCCTCTGCTCTGATATATCTTTAGGTTTTTTTTTTATCCACAGATAGATAGCGGCTATACTTGTAGCTCAAGGACCTTAGTGCATAGTACTTCAGCCTTCACTGTTAAATGCGTCGCGTAATCGAGAGTATTTTCAGTTATGCAACCGTATTCTAACAAAGTCACAAACCTTAGCTTATCACTCCTGTGATTTTTACCGTGCCTTGAAGTTTGCCGCTGCAAAATATATGCCACTACTACTCTGCGGATTTTTATGCAGAAAATGGAGCCTAAAAATATTTACCACTTAACTATAAACAAATTGTATACAAATTCATACACTTTGCCAGGACATAGACGCCATATTATACATACATATGCGCCATATTAAAACACACCCCGTGCGTCCGCCACTGACTGACACGTAGTTTACTACTGGTACTGGTGGTACTACATATTTCTAGGCTCTGTATTTTCCATAAAAATCTGCAGTGTAGCCACAACAACAAAAATTTTTAATTTTTTGTGTATTTTTCTAGGACTCAAAATCGAATTTTTATGGCACATTTTGTGGCGCACTAGAAACCACAACAGTGATGAGGTAAGTTTTGTGACTATAAGAATAGAGGGGATGGTTTCTAAAGTTGGAAGAAGTAAATTGTTGAAAGAATTAGGCCAACGAACAGTGATATTTTCTGCCCAAATTTTGGGGTTTTAATTCCTTCGGTTGCCTAAAGTGCTGTTTCAGCTATCGAAGTATGTCCAAGACAGGTTCCGACCTTTTGCACCTGTTCCTATGATCAGTGGTAAAGTGCTAGTTGAGGAAGCTCTCTGCAAAGTTAAAAGTTAATGCTAAAGTTTAAAGTTTTGCAAAATGGGGTTTTTCTTCTGCATGTGGGCTCTACATAAGGTTGAAATTTAAAATTTTTTAATATGTTCAACTCATTAGTATTTATATAACGAAATATTCAAGTGAATTTTTTAATGACAAAAATTTAACGAAAAGGTCATAAGTCATTTACTCCAAGTATCACCAAAAAAAAATTATGTTTATTTCAAGATAATTATATTTAAACTACCTTCTATAAATAAATACGCCACAAGAAAATTTTGCAATCCCTTTTTTAAAAGCACCGTCCGCTCGATTTCAATTATACGTACACTGATTTAAAGGTTATAACTTCCTCTAATCCAGAAATGTTAATCCCGATACATAGGTGGCGTGGCATCTGACATATAGACTAAAATGTGAAAACCACTATATCTCTAAAACCAATTATGCTGGGGACCTGAAACTTAGCACGGATGCATAGATTGTAAATACCCTACTTACGGTGAAAAATGGTAGGTACTGGGAAAGCGGTCGTAGCACTTCCCATACAAACTGAAATTCTCATATCGCTTATCTCTGGAACCGCTTATGCTAACGTCCCGAAAATTGACACAGCAACATATGTTGCCAATACCGTACTTATGGCGAAGAGTGGTAGATTTTGGAAAAGGGGGCGTGGCACCGCCCATACGAACTGGAATTCTCATATCGGTTATCTCTGGGACCACTTATTATAAGGTAATGGAATTTTATACACGTACGTTTATACACATATAAAATCGCAAAATTTTTCAATTTGGAACCATTTTCTCCCAGATTTTAAAATCGCATTGAATTATTGCTGTTTTGTGCAAAAGTTTTTAGAAGGATCAGTGTGTTTGTGTCCCGATAGGTGGCGCAGGGATTGAGAGCTATCAAAAAACATATTTATGATCAGATTTGCTTCACTTTTAGAACACATATTAGTAACATACAATTTGGTGTAATTTGGTAGCCCAGTCGTGTGATGAAAAAATATTGGGCTTTGGCCCAGTCTTGACAAAAACCCGTTTGAAACCGCCGTTAGAAAAGGAAATATTATCTTTTGTTGTAAACCTTCAAGATACTTTCTCAACCGTTAACGATTCTAATGAAAAAAAGAGTTTACGTAGATGTGGGCAATTTAGTTTTGAACTCTCAAGACAAATATAATCGAAAAACTTATTTACAGTCTGAATTGGTATATGTTTGACATATTAGTCGGTGATGAACATCTCATCTATACATACAAATACATATGTATATTTTTTATAAATGAAAATCGAGGTTCCCTTTTCGGTCTGATTTCAAAAGCTACTGAAGAAATTTGGAGGAGACTTGGCATTAACGTCCTTAATTCGATTTTAAGTTTTCCTGTAAATTCGCCATAAATTATGCTGGTGGACTTCAAAATAGTAATTAGCATAAAGGCGTTAGTATTGGTAATAGGTAAAATTCAAAAGTGTATGTAAAAGGATATCGAATTTCGACAACTGGGCGATACTAGTAATACTTAATATTGAATCCGACCATATCCGACCTTTTGTTTAAGACACGATTTTGTACTATATAATATTGAAAGTTTTTCTGAACATGATTTTTTTTATTAACTCTTTTCAACTAATTTCATGTAACATTTAATAAATAAAAAAAAAAGTTAAAAAACGTAATATAATATTTTTCAAATTAATTTGAGGCGCCATATTGGATCGGCTATTTTGTCTTTAGTTACTTTGACTTCAAAAATACTTGAATTTAGCGACCCCAATAACTTTTAAATAATATAATAATAAGCCATTCTTACCAATATTTTTAACGTAAAATATTGTGCTCAAGATTTGGGATCGGTCACTTTGGTTGGTTTTAGTTAATTTGACTTCAGATTCGAATTAAGGACCTCAAAAGCTCATGAAAACCTGAATTCATATCAACATATTCATTGTATAATTTCTGGGCACAAAATGGGTATGAAATATCACTGTGCGTTAATACAAATCGCTGCCAAGCCAAAAAAAAATATTCGCTATTCTTTTAAGAATTGTTGTTAGCAATTCGTTATGATCTTGATCTTTTTTGCCACCAGAATTGATTGCTGAAACGGCAAACTCTACACAATTCTCTTTTAGTAAAACTAATATTTGACTAACATTTTAGAGTGTAAACATTTTCTAATTCAAAAATTCCCACTAACAGAGTTTGTTAGCCAAAACAAAACAAAGCGAAGCCAATTAGTAGCACAAATCAAGCAAGTCAATGGGTGTGAAATAGCTTAGGAAGAAAGCTCATTGAACCGCTTATGGGATGTGGAAGATATGGTTAGTTGAAATCATCACAAATTTATTGCTCCAATAGCATCTGCGAAGCGTTTCGAAAAAATTGTGCAAATAAAGCAGAAATTGTGCATACCTATAAATCCATGTGTACCAGAACATTTGATTTAAGTTTAAGATATTCGGATTCTTTGACAAGTTTGCATTTTACTTTCGAGCACTTAAAGCGCTGGTAAATATTTACAGACTGAGCGTGTTGTTTGTGCAAACAAGTGTAAGTACGAGTATGTGTGTGTGTGTGTGTGTGTGTGTGTGTGTGTGTAAAGTGCGCGCAACCGAGCGAAATAACGTCTACAGACGAGTATGTACTTTCTTAACAATTTTTTCAAAGTAACTAGACAAGATCGAGCCGATCGCTCGGCAGTCTGGTTTTATCAACGACCACATGATCGGTGAAACGAGCTGTCCTCAGCATCAAAGAATGGCTTCTAATGCGCAGTGTTGAACGATTTGTCTTTCACCGCTACACATCGATCTATAAAACGAGCGTTTCGGATAAGTAACGGCACAGTTCGCGGTACGTGCGCGTGCGTTCTGAGTGTGGTATACTACATATGCAGTGAGCTTCGGACGGTTGATTGGGAATAGATATTTGTGTATATTATTCAGTAACTAACACAACGCGTCATTAGTAAAGGAAGCGAATCTGATTACAGAAATAAGTGAAAATTTAAAAAATATATAAAGAAAATATAAGAAGTGCAAAAGTACAATCTTAACACAATTAGTATAGCGGAAATCATTAAAATAATCTTCAAAAAAATATGAATTCCTCGTCCATCAGATCAGTGCTTTTGTATTCTGCTTTATTAGTGTTAATAGCTAGTCCTGGCGTATTTAATGCCGTGTGGAATGAGAATATCCTCTACCACAACCCTAACGTCAGCTATGTTTATTCGAATACGCCGTATGAGGAGGCGCAAGAACCACCAAGCATTTACAGACAGTCGCGCCGCAATCCGTTGATCGACGCCTGCACCACAAACGAGGGCACTTCGGGTACATGTCTAACGCGGTTCAATTGCATGCGTCAAGGCGGCACACCGAAAGGATTCTGCACCAGTTATGGCGTGTGTTGTGAGAGTGAGTGAGATGAAACTGCATAATTGTGTTAGGTGTTACATTTGATATGACTACCATTGTGTTGTTCGCTAGTTGCACCAAAAAGATTAATACTCGTATAGGCGCCAAATTAGAAACTTTTTGCAACAAAGAAGTCAGTGTAAAATAGTGTGTCCAGAATTCGCAAGGCGCAGCACATTTTTGTTCATTGTGAGAAATGAAAAATATCAAAATTGTTTATCCCTAAATACAATTTAGTTATTCAGTAAATAGATTTTTTGAAACGTTAATGAAAACAACAAAAGTTTTAAGATTACGTTTCTTTCAAACAAGTTGAAAGAATTATAAGGAATATTTGTACGGGACACGCGGGATTCTGCGGGACACTCGTAAAATTCTCAGTTTTATAAATTGTCATTTTCAACACTTTTGTATGTGGAGCATAATTTTTGCATGCCAATTCACGCCCGCTTTCTGAAATTTCTTGAAATTTTGATATTCCGGATATAAGACTTGTTGATGCCCAGAGACCAAAAAATGTATGATGAAGTAATAATTAATTTCCGTTGTTGTTGTAAAAAATGAAATATTTATCTCTATGCTTATAACTATAATCAAGATGAAAACAATATTTAAATTATTTGGAGATAAATGCTACGAATTGATTTATGCAGAAACAAATCTACTTTTTATCAGTTGAACCTCTTTTGAAGAGAGCGAGCGCTTTTGTGATACAGAATACGAAATTTTGATTCTCATTTTCATTGATGGTGTTTCCGACAGGGTAGGAGTGAGATGCATCACGAAATTTTGACTAAATTGTTTGAAAATTTTTATTTTTGAAAGACTTATAACAGAAAATCCGGCAAACGTGAAAGTTTTGTAACAATGATTGAACGTGTAATTTTTTTTTTAATTTTTCCCCGAAAATACCGAAAAATTAAATGTTTTTATGGGAAAACCGCACCGGACCAAAAATCCTATTCTTTGGGACTTTAAAATCTTTTTTCATACTGAAATCTAGATTGCCTGGCTTAGAAGTAAGGGAAACGCCTTTTGATTTTTCTGTATAGAAATTTAACTTACTATTTATTTGAATAAATCGAGTAAAAGTTCAGAAATTTTAAGAAAAGGCAATTGTTTAAATTTTATTCATTAGGCCCAATGTTTTGTGCAATTTGAAGCAGGTCCCTCCAGAATTTCTACAGAATCTAACTCAGACTATGGTCTTGCGGCAAGTGAATTCGTTGAGCAGGACAAGTTTGTGTGCTCAGACGGCACTAAAGAATATTTCGATCCTGCTTGTGTTATTGTTGACGAATGTAAATGTAACGTTAATAATGTTAGTTTTTACACAGAAAAGTTACTCTCAACTAAATACCTTAGCACAAGAGTATATTAAGGAACGAGATTACAGTCGTAGGACCAGAACTAACCGCTTGTTTGGCTGCACCATCAATAGGTTTTACACCGCATGAGATGGCAACGCACTCCTCTTGTTTCAAATATTTAGTGTTCAGAAATTCCGACCAGTCCTCTCAACCGCAGAAATTTTTGGTAACTTGTCGGTATTTTAACTGATCAGTGAAAGGTTATAGTTACATTATTTGGTTATAGTTATCAAATCATATGTTGATATAAATTATAAATATTTTTAGCTGACTTTTTTCTGCATGTAGTACCCTCGTACTGCGTTGTTTTCGTTCATCCAGACTGTACGAGATAAACATAATATTTAGGGTATTTAGGATATGCATGAGTATGTATTGCAGGCTTTTCGACATTACTGAACACAAATCTAATTAGTTATTACCGACTTAATGACCTTGATCACAGCTTGATTATCTACAACGAAGGGGTACTTTGAAGTAACAAGTTGCACCATGCTTACTAGCTTTGCCGGCACGTTAGTTGTAGAGATCTGTTTGAAAAAACACTACAGTAATATGAAAATCTCCCAGCGACTCGCTTTGGTTCCATTTGGGTTTCGTCTGCGAACAATTCATCGCTCGTAACGGTGTCCGATTAGTACTCAAATTTGTTGCCAAAGTCGTTTTTTATGATCTTGTAGCTTTTATATAAATAAGTATTTATGTAAATATTTTCAAAGATTTTTTAAGAAAACTCAATTGTCTAGAATGTGTGCTCTTCTCTAAATGATGATAACATAATTATAGACTTTTTTCATTCAGTCCAAAAACTGCAATATCACTTCCCGAATTTAAAGCATTTTCTCTCTTCTCTAACAGCAAACATTCAGTGTGGCCGCAATTCGAATTTGAAGCGCACCATAATCAAAAATCCCGTCCAGCTGCCAACGTCATG
>NW_023466160.1:0-7851 GCF_013731165.1 Rhagoletis pomonella | reverse complement strand
TTTTTTGGAAACTAAGACTACAGGTGCTGCATATTCAGATGTACTTGGAACAATAATTCCTTCCTTGAGCCACAACTCAACTTGGTCATCAATAAACATTCTGTCACTCGAAGAGATTCTTCGCGGTGTTTGATATACAGGAAGGTCGTCTTTAACAATTAACTTCATCTCGATGGGTGATTTTACCTCTTTACTAGGCTTAAAATCGCGGATTAAATTTTGAATCGCTGTAGCAGTCGACTTTGAAAGATGACTCAAACTAACAACACTACAAGGAGATTCGGATTCAAAATTTGCACAACATAGGGCTGAAAATTCTTGGAACAAATCATTATCTGGATTCTGTTTCTTCACGTTATCCCCAATTTCCACAGTTTTCAAAGACTCTACTAATCCCTTCTCTTTGAATGTAACACCCGCTTGACCAATAACCATGTCTACCTTATCAAATAGACTGCTACCCAATATTGCTGAAAATACTGTATCTTGCTCACGCACAACGTAAAAGGTTACTTCGACGGTAATATCGTCTAGCCTTATGTCGGTATCGAAACAACCAAGGGTGGTTATTCTTCCCTTTCCGATCCCATTTAAGTGAATGAACTCGTTTCTCAACTCGATATCTCCAATCATTAATAACATATCGTTTCTGATTATGCAAAGTTCACTACCGGTATCTACAAGAGCACTGAAAGTTATACCTTTAATTTTAATGTCAGTGAAAATCAATTTACTTCTTGAGTTTTCTGTGAAGAGAGGTCTTCCAATCGTATTAACTTGTTCGCTTTTCACTTCTTTTTTAACCTGCTTTTCCTTGCAATCTTTAGCATAATGCCCTTTCTGTTTACACTTAAAACAAACTATGCCCTTATCATTGCATCCTCGTGCGAGATGGGTATCAGAACCACATTTAAAACACGATTTTTTACTTTCTTTCTGTTTCTCCTCGACAACTTTGGATTGATTCGCTGCGTTCATTCTGTTTGATGACAAAAATGACCCACGTATTTTTTCGTAAATCTTAATTTTCGCTTTTAAATCTTTCAAAGTGCTAGCCTCATATAACACAGTTTTATTTATTCGAGAATCAGGTATTCCGTCTATAAAATATTCAACTACACTAGCTTCATCTAACGAAATTGGTTTACCTATCTCGATCAGGGCATACAGATACTCATTGAGGCTTTCTTTTGGACGCTTACTTCTTTGTCTCATTACTCTATGTGTTTCTACTACACTTAATTGCTTTCCGAATTCGTCAGTCAAATTTTGCTTTAATGCAAGCCAACCCCTTACACCACCTAAACCTCTGACAAACAGTTTAGCTGCACCTCGCAGTAGCTGCTTGGCATACACAAACTTTTGAAGATCGTTCCACCCCACTGTGTCAGCGATATCCTCAAACTCTCGAATCCAGTGGTTAACATCATAATGGTCATCACCCGAGAAAAATGTTACACTGTCCTGAATGTCGCGCAAAGTAAAATTAACTTTTTCTACATTGCTTGTTGACGGTTTGTCTGCCACTGCTTCAGTATAGTCAGAATTTGTCGATTCGTCATCACTACCGCCTAGTCCGAAATGGTTCATTAACCTACAACAAAGAGTTTCTTTTCGTCCAGTTGTGTTCAAATTTAGTTCTCTCAATTTTTCTTTCAATCCATTTAATGTCAGCGAACGTATTGCGTTTTCGTCCATTTTGTTCAAAATAATAATTATGAATTGTTTAACAATATAAAAAATAAAGTCAAAAATATTACAGCACAAAGATTAAATATTTGTAAAATATATGTACATAAGTAAGTTAAATCAATACAAACAAATTCTCTCTATAATTATCTGCTGGGACAACTGCTACTTCGTTCATGCTGCTTCTTTACTGGTTCTTCTCACTCTTGCTT
The DNA here is from genome assembly GCF_013731165.1 of Rhagoletis pomonella. NCBI lineage: Eukaryota > Metazoa > Arthropoda > Insecta > Diptera > Tephritidae > Rhagoletis > Rhagoletis pomonella. Next base: position 5,950 of record NW_023466160.1, on the reverse strand, counting down.
GGATTTTCCAATTGGTTTCTGCTTCGGCTATTTACTTGGTTCTGATGTGTTTATTGTTTTCGTTTTAGTACTATTACGTGTTTACTTTCTACACTGCGCTTTTGTGTAATTTTGCTTTATTGTCTTTTCTTATTTCCTCTTGTGTAAAATCACTTTTCACAGCTTTCGCTATTACCACACATTCTAAATTGCTTGCGCAGTTTGCTTCGATTTTATAGTTTCAAATTCGTTCGACTACCGTCACTCTCACGCAGACTACTGTTGCGCTAGCTCACACTTGCTTACTTGCAAAGTTTTATCTCGCGCAACCACTGCCGCGCTTGCTCACACTTGCTTACTTGCAAAGTTTTATCTCGCGCAACCACTGCCGCGCTTGCTCACACTTGCTTATTTGCAAAGTTTTATCTCGCGCAACCACTGCCGCGCTTGCTCACACTTGCTTATTTGCAAAGTTTTATCTCGCGCAACCTACTGCCGCGCTTGCTCACACTTGCTTATTTGCAAAGTTTTTTCTAACGCTGCACCAAAAGGAATAGCACTCGCGCTATGTCTCTTTCCACTGCTTCGTCGTTAAAATTTTTACGCTTGTTAATGTCTAACTGCATACTCCTCAATTTCATAATCGGATTCTTATTAGATTATTCGCTCACTCTCGCCGAACTTGTTTGAATTTTGCGAACTCACTTCGCCACACTTCGGTTCACTTGTGCTGTCCAGCGGAGCACCCCTTTTCACATTGAGGTTATGTTCAAAATGTTGTAAGTCCATACATCGATTCAACCATTGAATAGAAAAGAAAAACTCGCGAACTATTTCCACAAAATTTACATTTTGTTTTACTTATGCAAATAACGTTGCATTCAGTTACGGATTTGTATATTACACAATTCGCTTTGGCACTTCAGCTCGCAGGCACAAACACGGATGAGCCCCCAATTATGTGGGATTTATTTATATCCCTTGAATGTTTATTTTGACATTAAAGTTTCTTACAAAGTTTATTTTTAAATTATTAAATTAAATTATTAAATTAGGTTAATCAAAAATTATACATATTGATGCCGTTTAACGTCGTCGTTCGCACAGTTTTCTTTTTCAACTGACTCGCGCGTTGTTTGTCGTCGTATCGTCCGTTTTATTTAAAAAGTACTCGTTCAGTTCGTTCGGTTATCGTCAAATGTGGGCTGCCGCGCAGGGTCGCATTTTATCCCACATTCGGCGATCCTGACAGTCATTCGTCCCGAATGATAGGTCCCCAGGGCTTCATGAATTCTGCCACTGATGTTGTTTTGTTAGGACCTTCATGTTCTCCTATCTTTTGCAAGTCATATCGGTCATGGCGAAGGATTTTTGTCACTTTATACGGTCCGAGAAAACGAGGTCTAAGTTTCATGCTCACCCCGTATTGTGTCCTTTTTATAGCAACTAGGTCGCCAACTTTGTAATGTTTTGCTTTCTGACGACTTTTGTTAAAAGACTTCCGATTTTCTTCTTGAAGTTTTTGGATATTACTTCTTGCTTCAGTCCGTATTTGCTGTCTTTGCTGATCTAATTCGTCTATTTCTTCATTTTTTAGCATTTCTCGTAAGTCTGGATTTTCAGAAAAACGCATGTCCAAACCAGTCAGAATTTTGAAAGGTGTTGCTTTCGTACTACGTGGAGCAGTATTGTTTACTATACGTTGGACCTCTTCTGCATGACGATACCACTGGGTAGGATTACTCTGACACAGCTTACTAATCATAGGAACAATAATCTTGTGAATGCGTTCTACCTGCCCGTTACCGCGGGGTACGCCAGTTGCTATCATGAGGTGTTGTATACCTTCGTCTGTGCAATACTGTATGAACTGATGAGCCGTGAATGCTGTTCCCCTATCCGTAATTATGCGTTTAGGGTTACCAAATGTTGCCGATTGTTTACGCAATCGATCAACTACCTCTTCTGAACCAGTGGACTTTGTGGGGTACAACCATACAAATTTTGAAAAGCTATCTACAACAACAAGAATGTGGTTATATTTTTTACGCGTTTCTGAAAAAGGACCAACGTGGTCTATATGGTACGTTCCCAGAGGTTCAGAAGCTTTATCAATTGGCGTTAATAAACCCTCCTTCTTTCCAGCCTTTGCGTTAATCACCAAACATTCAATACAACTTTTGACTACTCTATTAACCTTGTCGACTAAGCCCGGTATAAAGTATCGATTATCTATAATCTCTTTGGTTTTCTTAGCCCCTATATGTCCCTCTCGATGCGCAATTTTTATCAGTTCATTCTCCATAGCTGTTGGCACTACTAAAAGTTCTCTATTCGAATCTTTGTATAGCAAGTCATTTTTAACGAAATAATCTTCGTATGGATCTTTTTCGAGTATTTTCTTAACAGCACGAATCCATTCATCTCCACATTGAGCTTCTCTAAGTCTATGTTTTAACGAATCTTCAACTAGTAACAAACAGTACACGCGACTAAGTGCGTCCACGTGTTTCATACGTGTTCCACTTCTATGTTCAATAGTATAGTCAAATTGTTGCAAATACATCGACCATCGCATTACTCGATCTGGCATGTCGGCTTTCTTCATAGTTAATGCGAATGCATTGCAATCGGTCACTATTTTAAAACGAACATCTTTGAGGTAAACTCGCCATTTCTTCAATGCTTGAATAATAGCCAAAACTTCGAGTTCGTATGAACAATACTTTTCCTCACATGGTGTAGTTTTTCGACTTAAATATTCAACTGGATGAAAACTTTCATCTTCAGAATCTTTTTGTAACAATACCCCTCCATAGCCATATTTAGATGCGTCCGTATGTATTTCGGTAACTGCATGTGGATTGTACAACTTAAGCGCAGGAGCTGTTATTAATCCTTGCTTCAACTCTTGCACGGCTATAATTTGTTTATCATTAATTACGAATTTAGCATCTTTTTTGAGCAAATCTGACAAAGGCTTTGCTATCTCTGCGTATTTATTGAGGAATCGTCGAAAATACGACGTAAGACCTAGAAATCGTTGCAATTCTTTTTTATTTCTTGGCATGGGAAAATCTTTAATTGCCTTTGTTTTGTACTCCGATGGTAAAATATTACTATTCTCGATAACATATCCTAAAAACGAAATCTTTCTTTCTAAAAACTGGCACTTTGACCACTTTATTTTAAGTCCACATTTCATGGCAACTTCTAACACCTTCTTCAGTTTTTGAATACCCTCATCTACATCCTTAGCTGGAATGACAATGTCATCCATATAAATGACTACAGTCCCTTCTCTGAGTAAATCTCTAAATACTGCCTGAATATATCGACAGAAGACTGCCGGGGAATTTGAGATTCCAAATGGCGTATAGCAGAATTCGAATTGTCCGCCATGTGTAACGAAAGCGGTATACTTGCGCGAACCTGGCTCTATAGGCACATGAAAAAATCCGTTCGCTAAATCCAAAGTGGTAAATACAGTTCCACCTTGCAACTTTTCGAGTACTTCGTCTATGATGGTCATGGGAAAGTTATCCCGTACTATTTTCTCGTTGATTTTTCTGTAATCACAACATAACCGCTTTGTGCCATCTTTTTTGGAAACTAAGACTACAGGTGCTGCATATTCAGATGTACTTGGAACAATAATTCCTTCCTTGAGCCACAACTCAACTTGGTCATCAATAAACATTCTGTCACTCGAAGAGATTCTTCGCGGTGTTTGATATACAGGAAGGTCGTCTTTAACAATTAACTTCATCTCGATGGGTGATTTTACCTCTTTACTAGGCTTAAAATCGCGGATTAAATTTTGAATCGCTGTAGCAGTCGACTTTGAAAGATGACTCAAACTAACAACACTACAAGGAGATTCGGATTCAAAATTTGCACAACATAGGGCTGAAAATTCTTGGAACAAATCATTATCTGGATTCTGTTTCTTCACGTTATCCCCAATTTCCACAGTTTTCAAAGACTCTACTAATCCCTTCTCTTTGAATGTAACACCCGCTTGACCAATAACCATGTCTACCTTATCAAATAGACTGCTACCCAATATTGCTGAAAATACTGTATCTTGCTCACGCACAACGTAAAAGGTTACTTCGACGGTAATATCGTCTAGCCTTATGTCGGTATCGAAACAACCAAGGGTGGTTATTCTTCCCTTTCCGATCCCATTTAAGTGAATGAACTCGTTTCTCAACTCGATATCTCCAATCATTAATAACATATCGTTTCTGATTATGCAAAGTTCACTACCGGTATCTACAAGAGCACTGAAAGTTATACCTTTAATTTTAATGTCAGTGAAAATCAATTTACTTCTTGAGTTTTCTGTGAAGAGAGGTCTTCCAATCGTATTAACTTGTTCGCTTTTCACTTCTTTTTTAACCTGCTTTTCCTTGCAATCTTTAGCATAATGCCCTTTCTGTTTACACTTAAAACAAACTATGCCCTTATCATTGCATCCTCGTGCGAGATGGGTATCAGAACCACATTTAAAACACGATTTTTTACTTTCTTTCTGTTTCTCCTCGACAACTTTGGATTGATTCGCTGCGTTCATTCTGTTTGATGACAAAAATGACCCACGTATTTTTTCGTAAATCTTAATTTTCGCTTTTAAATCTTTCAAAGTGCTAGCCTCATATAACACAGTTTTATTTATTCGAGAATCAGGTATTCCGTCTATAAAATATTCAACTACACTAGCTTCATCTAACGAAATTGGTTTACCTATCTCGATCAGGGCATACAGATACTCATTGAGGCTTTCTTTTGGACGCTTACTTCTTTGTCTCATTACTCTATGTGTTTCTACTACACTTAATTGCTTTCCGAATTCGTCAGTCAAATTTTGCTTTAATGCAAGCCAACCCCTTACACCACCTAAACCTCTGACAAACAGTTTAGCTGCACCTCGCAGTAGCTGCTTGGCATACACAAACTTTTGAAGATCGTTCCACCCCACTGTGTCAGCGATATCCTCAAACTCTCGAATCCAGTGGTTAACATCATAATGGTCATCACCCGAGAAAAATGTTACACTGTCCTGAATGTCGCGCAAAGTAAAATTAACTTTTTCTACATTGCTTGTTGACGGTTTGTCTGCCACTGCTTCAGTATAGTCAGAATTTGTCGATTCGTCATCACTACCGCCTAGTCCGAAATGGTTCATTAACCTACAACAAAGAGTTTCTTTTCGTCCAGTTGTGTTCAAATTTAGTTCTCTCAATTTTTCTTTCAATCCATTTAATGTCAGCGAACGTATTGCGTTTTCGTCCATTTTGTTCAAAATAATAATTATGAATTGTTTAACAATATAAAAAATAAAGTCAAAAATATTACAGCACAAAGATTAAATATTTGTAAAATATATGTACATAAGTAAGTTAAATCAATACAAACAAATTCTCTCTATAATTATCTGCTGGGACAACTGCTACTTCGTTCATGCTGCTTCTTTACTGGTTCTTCTCACTCTTGCTTGGATTTTCCAATTGGTTTCTGCTTCGGCTATTTACTTGGTTCTGATGTGTTTATTGTTTTCGTTTTAGTACTATTACGTGTTTACTTTCTACACTGCGCTTTTGTGTAATTTTGCTTTATTGTCTTTTCTTATTTCCTCTTGTGTAAAATCACTTTTCACAGCTTTCGCTATTACCACACATTCTAAATTGCTTGCGCAGTTTGCTTCGATTTTATAGTTTCAAATTCGTTCGACTACCGTCACTCTCACGCAGACTACTGTTGCGCTAGCTCACACTTGCTTACTTGCAAAGTTTTATCTCGCGCAACCACTGCCGCGCTTGCTCACACTTGCTTACTTGCAAAGTTTTATCTCGCGCAACCACTGCCGCGCTTGCTCACACTTGCTTATTTGCAAAGTTTTATCTCGCGCAACCACTGCCGCGCTTGCTCACACTTGCTTATTTGCAAAGTTTTATCTCGCGCAACC
>NW_023466159.1:0-7854 GCF_013731165.1 Rhagoletis pomonella | reverse complement strand
GGCGGCGGTACTTAATGATCGGGAAATGTGGTTCCACTGCTCGCGTACGTCGGATTGTTGAAGAGTGCTCTCAGAGAGCAGGTGTGTGAGTCGAGTGGCGAATAAATTGGCCGTCTGTTGTGATTGCAGCTTTTCGACGTTAAGCTTTCCTTGCATTGTTGGGCGCACATTTTTTGCTGCACAGAGGCGGGTGCGTATCTTGGCTACAACAAGATAGTGGTCCGAGTCGATGTTTGGCCCTCGGAGTGTACGTACGTCCAAAACGCTTGAAGCATGCCTTCCGTCTATCACAACATGATCGATTTGGTTTCTCGTTTTTCGATCTGGAGACAGCCATGTAGCTTGGTGGATGTTCTTATGCTGGAACCTAGTACTACATATTACCATATTTCGGGCCCCGGCGAAGTCGATCAGCCTCAGTCCGTTATCGGACGTTTCGTCGTGGAGGCTGAATTTTCCGACAGTGGCGCCAAAGATCCGTTCCTTGCCCATCTTGGCATTAAAATCGCCAAGCACGATTTTGACATCGTTTCGGGGGCAGCGCTCATATGTACGTTCCAAGCGCTCATAGAAGAGATCCTTGGACGCCTCATCCTTCTCTTCCGTCGGGGCATGGGCGCAGATGAGCGAGATGTTGAAGAATCTAGCTTTGATGCGGATTGTGGCTAGACGTTCGTCCACCGGGGTGAACGCCAGTACTCGGCGACGGAGTCTCTCTCCTACCACGAATCCAACACCGAATTTGCGCTCCTTTACGTGGCAACTGTAGTAGACGTCGCAAGGCTTCACGCTTACTTTACCTTGCCCCGTCCATCGCATTTCTTGGATGGCGGTGATGTCAGCCTTTGTCTTCCCGAGGACATCAACCAGCCGGGCAGAGGCACCTTCCCCATTAAGGGTCCGGATATTCCAGGTGCATACCCTTAAATCATAGTCCTTTATACGTTTGCCGTGGTCGTCATCAGAAAAAGGGGGTCTCATCCGAGGCTTGTTGGAATTTTTCATTGGGCGGGGTTTTAACGTGGCGGGACCCAAACCCAGCGCACGCGAAGTTTTACGCCTTCTCACTTTAGCTCGCTCCCAAACGGGTGTTTGGTTGCTACCCAGAGGATACGTGGATATAAATATCCGGACGTTGTGAGCTGCGATTTGAACCGTACGCACAAGAATCGCTTCTGGCCACTCCCAGGTGAATGGCAGTCAAAAGTTTTCCACTTCTGCGCACGGAACCATCCTCAACATATGGTTGCAATAAATATATAAATATGTCAGTCGCATTGACAAACTGACGTTGTGGATCAGTTAGTCACTGCGACTGTCTTTGGCGGTGTCTTTGACCGTCCGCACAAGTGTAACAAGATCCTCGCTATGTGCGATGAATGCAGTCTTTGCATAAACTCCCGCTGAGTTCAATGTAACTGATTTGGGTAAACTGTTGTTTGTGTACATTCCTATTTGTTTATACATTACTTATGTGCACATGACAATTAAAGTAAAAAGGGCGATGTGCTTATGCTACACCTTCCCTCTTAAAAAAAAATAGATATATATATATTTGTAGTCAACTATATATATCTATTTTACTGATTCAGTGAACCGCTTGATGTTTGTTTGGGTTGACAAAATTTTAATCGTTTTAGGATCTTGTTACCATTGTTTTGTTACGTGTTTTCCTTTTGTTTTTTTTTGTTTGTTTGTATATTTTATGTGATATTTGATTTTGGTTTCTTTTGGCTTGTGCCGTATATAAGGTTGAGTAAATTGGAATGCTTATGTGTATTATTATTATTTTTTTTTCTAAATTATTATTATGGATAAAGTGGCATGCTTATTTTTAAAGGTTTTAAATTGGTTTAAGCCTATTTTTATGAATTACGATTTCCTTTTTGTTTTTATTGCTATCTCCTATGCTATGTGGAATTAAAGTATAGTTGTTATTTTTATCAATGGTTTTAACTTTATAGTGTCCTGTATATCTATTCTCTAACTTATGGGAGGCCTCTTCTTTAACTAATACTAAATCTCCTATTTTAATTTCCTTACTATAGCTATTTTTGTCATAATTGGATTTTTGCTTTTCTTTAGCTTCTTGAATTAATTTGCTTGCTCTTTGCTGTGCTATTTGAAGTTTGTATTTTACTTCTTTGTCATACGCCTCATGGTTGTATACCGGGCTAATTTCATTTTCTTCCAAAAATTCATAATTTGGTGGTTGTTTTGCGAATATTAGTTCGAAAGGACAATAATTATGTGTTGTTGATGGCGTTGTATTGTAACAATAAGCGAAATACCTGAGGTATTCATCCCAATCGTCTTTGTCACTGGATATGTATGCACGCATATATTCGTTGAATGTCCGGTGACTGCGTTCTACAGTACCCAAAGTCTGGTGATGGTACGGTGTAGAAGTTTTATGTTCAATTTTTAACAATTTACACAGTTCTTTGAACAGGCTATTTTTGTATTCTGTGCCCATGTCTGTTAAAATTGTTTTCATTTGGCCATAAATCAGGATGAAATGCTCGAATATGGCTTTAGCGACAGTTGTTGCATGTTTGCTTGGAACTGGAATCGCTACCAAATATTTGGTTAGATCGCATATAATGGTAACTGCATATTCGTTTCCATTTATCGACTTTGGCAATGGGCCGACTGTGTCGATTTGTACAATATCAAAAGCCTTCGGAGGTGTTTCTGTTATTGTCATTGGTTCTTTGATATGTTTATTAATTTTATTTTTCTTGCAGTGGATGCAGTTCTTTACATATTTTCGTATGTCATTTTTCATATTCAGCCAGCTATATTTCTGCTTGATTTTATCTGTCATGCGATTTATTCCTGGGTGGCCACCACTAATAGGATCGTCATGATATTTGTGCAGAATTTCTTTAATTTTCCCGGGATTTGTCACACATATAACCTCTGGGGTTAGAGCGATTGTTAACTTTTTGAGAACTTTATTTCCCATTTCCATAAATTTGCCTACTGCAGTATAATTCTTTTTAAACAATTTGTCCCCTAAGGACAACTGTACTTGTACAAGTCCTAAATTGCCGGCTTCTCTTTCGAGCCTGGTAAAGAATTGTCCTAAGTCAATCTTATCCTCAACAATTAGGTTGCTTGTATCAAAATTGCTACAAATTTTCTTTCCTTTTTTGAAATATAATTTCGGAGGATTGAAAACGAGCTCGACATGTCTTTTTACTTCAAATTTATTTAGCGCTTCGTAAATTTTGGGGTTCTCTTTGTGACTTTCTTTGACTTCAGTTTTATTATTGGTCTTTTTAGCTGCTGATCTTGTTGTTATTTTAAATATTTTGTTTGCTTCCACTGACATATCTTTTAAATTTGTAATGGTTATGCGGGATAATGCATCCGCGATATGATTTTCTTTACCAGCTATATACTCCTTCTAACGACCTTGTGATTTTTTCAATCTCTGCTGTGTATTGGTTAGCCGTTTTGCTACGCTGTTGGATGTTCAGTAGTTTAGCGGTCAAAACCTCCACTGATTCTCCCTTTATTGCGGTATGTAATTTGGTTCTTATTTGGGCGATTGTGGTCTCATTACTGATAAAATTTCTTGCTGTACCTTTCAGCTTTGTTTTTATCATGGTAATGGCCAATGCCTCGTGTGTATCCTTGATTTGCTCGAGTATATCAAGTGCATCTAGGAAGCTATGCAGATTTTCTGGTTTACCATCAAACTCTGGTAGTACTGACGAAGCAGTTTTGATAAATTCTACTACGGTTTGTGGCATTGTGACGTGTATTATCGGTATTTCTATTTTAAGTTCTTCCACCGGTGTGGCTTGAGTTAATGAAGGTGAGTTGGTTCGGCTAGGAACACGTTCAGACAGAAGTAGTACAAAATCTATTTGAATTTCTTCTTTTGTTGTATTTGGTACATCAAATTCTAGATTGTGTCTAGCTAGAGAAGATACAAGTTTATCTCGTACGGCGGAGAAAAATTGGTAAGCTTCTCTTTGATGTTCTTCGGTGAGTATGTTATTTACGGATTCGATCACCTGCCTTATGCCATTTAGAGCTTCTAAAATTATATTCAGATGCTTTGTTATGGTTTCTGGTGATATTGGAGCACTTTTGTTTATGCACTTATACGATTTATTAGCTTTAATTTTTTCTTCCAATAATGTGTCATGGATGTCTTTCCACTGATTCATTTCTATTGGGAAAGTTACACGCGTTGTTGCACATTGTTTAATTGTCTCAATTTATTTTTAATATAATTTTTTATCAAAATTGCAATTGCAACAATTAAACATGTAGCTACACATGCAAAAGCAGTCAACCACTTATCGGAAACTTCTTCCGCGTTTTCTACAATAGAATGTGGTTCATATTTGACTACTTTAGTTTCATAGGTTTTTTCACCTGAGGTTTCTTTTCCTACCTCATAACCTGTTATTCCTATTAATATTCCGTTTAGTGCAATTTTCCACCAAGTCATGTTTGAAAGAAAATAAAATTTCGATTTTAATATTTTATTTTTATTTATTCATAAACTCGTCATTTAATGTACAAATTTTAATATTCTTCAGGGAATGTTTTCCTTATTAATCTATTTACTTCTTCTGCCAATGTGGAAGGATATACTAAGTCTTCCATAGTGGGTTCCCTACCCATACCTATACGTAACCAAAATTGTTTTAAGTGATTTAAATGGGATCTATTACTTCCCCTAATTCGTGATCTTGATCTACGAGTTTCTGAGTTTTCACACTCTAGATCATCTACAATTTTGTTTATTGCCTCGTAGTCAAGATCATCGGGCAATGCACTATCCATGAGAAAAAGGTCATTAAAAGTATATGAATTTTATCATAAGCGTTCAAATTTTACTTTAAAAATTTATTGTTTAAAAAATTTTTATTCTTTATTTGTGTTTTAACATTTTTAATTTCCTCTTGTAATTTTAATCTTTTATCTGAGCTATTAGCAAAGTTAAGTTGTTGATATAACTTTGCTAATTCTACTCGGCTTTTTACTTTTCTTCCTGCCCTTTTTCTTCTATGTACAATTTGTGGGGCAGGAATTTCTGGGATATCTTCTGTTTTATTTAGTTTGTTTCTTTTCCTATACTCTTCAATATTAATCGGTTTAGGTCCGATTTTTTCGGATTTGCGACTCTCGAGGATCTGTTTTGTACCTTCAATAAGTGTGTCTACACACTTTTGAAAAAGTCTATTGATTTCTTTATGATATTTTTTATCAGACTCCTCTTCGGTCGAAATCCTTTGCATTATTTTTATTGTACAGAGAGAGAAGAGAGAAAAAAAAAATTTCAATAATTAATTTTTAACCTTTACCCCTAAGCAAATTACTGCTATTTAGATGGCGGCCATAAGGCGTGCCAGAGTTTTCTAAGAGGTTTATATTCTTTTTATTTATTAATCATTTCAAAAAATTTTTTTTTTTTTTCTACCTTACGCTGCCGTTTTGTCTCCAAATTTCCAATATTTGCCGCCAGTCATATCACGAAATTATCAATATTTGCTGCCAGTCATATTACCAAATTACTAATATTTGCTGCCAGTCATATTACCAATATTCCACTTCGTCGTCGCGCGTCGTCGATGTCTTCTATTTTTGGGGTTCAATCCTTGGGTTGATATCCTTAGTGTGTTTCCATATTCCACTTCGTCGTCGCGCGTCGTCGATGTCTTCTATTTTTGGGTTTCAATCCTCATAAATTTGGATTTTATTATTTTTCTTTTTTTCGGCTAGCGGTGCCGCTATGAGCCACATAAATTATTTTATTTAACTACGGCTGGCGATATCGCCTTGTAGAGTCGAATAAATTATTTTATAAAAATTTTTAATTATTTTTCGGCTGGCGGTATCGCCTTTTAAAGCCAATAATTTTTATTTATTTTATGAGCCTGGCAGGATCGCCATATAGCAAATAATAAGTTATTGGTTGGAGTTTGATCACCAATTGGTTTACTTTATTGATTTCACTTTCTTTTATACCAAATTCTTACACTAACACTTACAAATTATTTACGAACTAGAATGTATACAAATATACTACTAATACCTACAAACTAACTACATAACTCTAAAATATGCTAAGTCAACATATCTTCTTCTTCTTATTTGGCGCTGTAACCGCCTAAGCGATTTTGGCCGAGTCCAAAACAGCACGCCAGTCATTTCTCTTCTGTGCTAACTGACGCCAATTGAAAATGCCAAGTGAAGCCAAGTCCTTCTCCACCTGGTCTTTCCAACGCAGAGGAGGCCTTCCTCTTCCTCTGTTCCCAGCATCGCGGCCCGCGTTGAATATTTTCAGAGCAGGAGCGTTTCTGTCCATCCGAACGACATGGCCAAGCCAGCGGAGCCGCTGAATTTTAATTCGCTGCACTATGTCTATATCGTTGTAAAGCTCATACAGCTCATCGTTAAATCGTCTGCGATATTCGCCATCACCAACGCGTAAAGGTCCGTAAATCTTTCGCAGAATCTTTCTCTCGAAAACTCCAAGAGCCGCCTCATCAGATGCTTTCATTGTCCATGCTTCCGCGCCATACACCAGCACAGGCATGATGAGTGACTTATAGAGTGTGATCTTTGTACGACGAGAGAGGACTTTACTTCTCAATTGCCTACTCAGCCCAAAGTAGCACTTGTTGGCAAGAGTGATTCTCCGTTGGATTTCAAGGCTGACATTATTATTGGTGTTAATGCTGGTTCCCAAATAAACGAAGTCGTCCACTTTTTCAAACTTGTAACTGTCAACAGTGACGTGGGTGCCAAGACGCGTATGCTCTGACTGTTTGTGTGCTGACAGGAGATACTTCGTTTTGCCCTCGTTCACCACCAGACCCATTCGCTTTGCTTCTCTATCCAATCCCGAGAAGGCAGAACAGACGTAGCCCTTGTTTTTACCGATAATATCGATGTCGTCGGCATACGCCAGCAATTGTACGCTCTTATAAAGTATTGTGCCTGAGCGGTTCAGTTCTGCGGCTCTTATTATCTTCTCCAACATAAGATTAAAGAAATCACACGAAAGGGAGTCCCCTTGTCTGAAACCTCGTTTGGTATCAAACGGCTCGGAGAGGTCCTTCCCTATTCTGACGGAGCTGGTGGTATTGCTCAACGTCATTTTACACAGCCGTATTAGTTTCGCGGGGATACCAAATTCAGACATCGCGGCATAAAGGCAACTTCTCTTCGTGCTGTCGAAAGCGGCTTTGAAATCGACAAATAGATGGTGTGTGTCGATCCTATTCTCGCGGGTCTTTTCCAAGATTTGGCGTATTGTGAATACCTGATCTATGGTGGAGCTCGTTGACGGTGGGCTTCAGTCTTTCGCACAATACGCTCGATAAGACCTTGTAACCTATGCTTAGAAGGCTAATTCCGCGGTAGTTGGCGCGTATGGCGGGGTCGCCTTTCTTGTGGATTGGGCAGAGCACACTTAAATTCCAGTCGTCGGGCATGCGTTCATCTGACCATATTCTGCATACGAGCTGATGCATGCACCTCATCAGCTCCTCGCCGCCGTACTTGAATAGCTCGGCTGGCAGGCCCTCAGCTCCAGCAGCTTTGTTGTTTTTCAGCCGCGTAATCGCTATTCGTACCTCGTCATAGTCAGGCGGTGGGACAGCTACTCCATCATCATCGACTGGGGACTCGGGTTCGTCTTCCTCACTACTTTCAGCGCTGCTACCATTCAGTAGGTTATAAAAGTGTTCCCTCCACAATTTAAGTATATTCTGGACATCGGTCACTAGGTCGCCATTGTTGTTCTTACAGGAGTTCGCCCCGGTCTTGAAACCTTCCGTAAGTCGCCTAACCCTCTGGTAGAATTTTCGGGCGTTCTTCCTG
>NW_023466158.1:437-7855 GCF_013731165.1 Rhagoletis pomonella | reverse complement strand
TTTTTTTTTTTTTTTTTTTTTTTTTTTTTTTTTTTTTTTTTTTTTTTGCAGTTTAATTAAACTTTTTTATTTGGCCGAGCCGAGTTTTATATCTTGGTTTAAAAAATGAACTTTATCATCAAACTTTTGTAGATGTGCACGCAGTTAAAAAACACGACTTAACTCGTTTTCCGCTACTTCGCTCGCTACCTTTTTCGTTTTAAGTGTCGTTAACGGTCTTGGTTATAATTGTTTGTGGTTTTTTCTTTTATGTACTTTGTGTATAAATTTATATTAGTTCCTTAATAAACGGGTTTCGGTTCATTCCCGGGTTTCGGCACCATATTCATAACTCAAATGAATAAAAGAGAGTTTTGAAGATTTATATTATTTCACAAATCACTTTATTTATTATATGTATTTAGGTAAGTGTATAGGTATACCAGCGGGGGAATGATTTGCACTAAAATTTCGAATCACGTCTGTTTGGGTTGAGAGGTAGCGAACGATTAAACTTAAACCTATTGCTTGGCCATTACATATGTAGATATCAGAAATTTGTTCACAATAGCCGAAGGTTTGTTACATAGTTAAACATATGTACAGGGTGAGTATTTCATTTTGACAAATTTAAGGTATGTATTCTTAGGTAAGTATTAATTCAGGTAAGTATTAATTCAGGTAAGTATTAATTCAGCTAAGTATTAATTCATTAATATAGTATAAAGGGTAAGTGCAAAATATATTTCTTAAGATTTAAAGCTCGATTAAATTCGGACCCATGTCCTCGACATGCCGGCGGGCCTGCGGCGACGAGACCTGAACCAGGTCCTGCAGTTGCTCCAGAGTTTCCCAAGCCTGGTTAAACAGCCCGCGGATACGCCGTTGGAAAGCAGGAACGGGACGTGGTTGTTGAGCTGCTTTCTTTACTGCTCGTCCGGTCGGTCTGCGTGCTGACTGCGTAGCATTTCCTTGCTCACGCGAGGTTTGGGTCCTTTGACGATTCGGCTTGCGCTTGTCATTGGACTTGCGCTCAGTCTTCTGCGTACGCTCGGTCGGTGTGGAGGCGGATCGGTGCAGCAACGTGTGGTGGGCTAATCCACAGCGATGGCGGGGCGCCGCGGAGAAAGTGACCTGGTGTCAAAGCTTGTAGGTCATCAGGGTCTTGTGACATCGGGGATAGCGGTCGCGAATTCAGAACCGCTTCAATACGGACAAGGAGAGTGTTGAACTCCTCATACGTGAATTTATGGGTGCCCGCCACTTTGGTGAAATGAATTTTGAAACTTTTCACTGCTGCTTCCCAGAGTCCTCCCATGTGTGGGGCGTACGGAGGAATGAATTGCCATGCGAGGCCGTGGAGGGCATATTTGTTGGCAATATCCGCTGAGACTTCCTCAAGAAAGATGGAAAATTCCCTCTTGAGACTTCGTTGTGCTCCTACAAAATCAACACCAGTGGTTTGGAATGGGAGCGAGTATGTAGAGCGTTCTGGGGGTAACGCGGCCATCATTTGCGACTTCATATTTTGCTTGCAGATGGTACATGTCTTGCAGTGAAAGATGCATGTCTTGATCTTCTGCTTGAGGCGAGGGATGTAGTATTCCTGCTGGACCATGCGGATCATCAGCTGCTTTTCGGCGTGTAGTAGTGTTGAGTGGAGGAAAGCGAGAAGGAGAGAACATAGCTTTGAGTTATCTGGTATAATAATGGGGTGCCGCTCATTATAACTGAGGGCGGCGTAAGTGAGGCGTCCGTTAACGCGCAGCAGGCCTGACTTATCCAAAAATGGGTTAAGGGTGAGCAATGGGTCTTTTTTGCTGATTGGGTTTTTCGCTTCCAAGGTTGTCACCGTTTCTCCGTAATATTTGTGTTGAGCATTCCGAATGAGAAGCAATTTCGCCTGATTTATTTCTGCATGCGTTAGAGTGATGGTTTGTGGGACATGCAACCTTTTGGCTTTGTTTACAAACCGTAACATGAATGCTACCACTCGGAGAGCTCTTGAGTAGGAGGAGAATCGGTGTAAGAGATCGGTGCTTACGGCTGCGTGGAATACTCCTATGTGCTTTTGTTCTGGAGGAGATGGGTGATTTGGGGTGACTTTAGGCCATAGCATGGGGGGCTTTGTTAGCCATTCGGGGCCTTTCCACAAGAGAGAGCAGTCTACGAGGTCTTGAGGTTTGGCACCTCGTGTGCCTAGATCTGCTGGATTGTCGGCGCTGCAGACATGACGCCACGTAGCATTGTTGACGTTTTGAAGGATCTGGGATGTCCTGTTTGCTACATACGTCTTCCACATCCAGGGAGGTTTTTCCAACCAAGCTAGCACGATGGAAGAGTCAGTCCACAACGTTAGTTCATGAGAGGGCAGATCTAGTTGGGATCGGATCTGTTTCACTAACTTTGTGAGGAGGACTGCACCGCAGAGTTCCAGCCGTGGGAGAGAAACAGTCTGTAAGGGTGCAACTTTGCTCTTTGCTGCGAGTAGATGAGAAGTTGCAGTTTCGCCATGTTGAACTCTTAGATATACACAAGCGCAAAAAGCCTTTTCAGAGGCATCAGAAAAACCATGCAGCTGGATTGGGTTATCCGGGCTGAATTGTACCCAACGGGGTATCTCAATTTCTTTGATCGCCGAGAGATTTTTCTGGAAAGAGTTCCATTTGAGAAGTGAGGTGGGTTTGACAGCTTCGTCCCAGTCTGTTCCCTCCATCCAGAGCTGTTGGAGGAGAGTTTTCGCTGCTATCATTATGGGCGATAGCCATCCTGCCGGGTCGAAAAGTTTCGCGACAGCTGATAAGATCTGTCGCTTTGTGGCAGTGTTTGTGTCAGGGAGCGGATCTACTGAGTACGAAAACGTGTCTGTGAGAGCGTTCCATTTAATTCCAAGGGTTTTCGTTGAGCTTGCCTCTTGGAATTGGAGAAAATCTGTGTCTAACAGATCAGACTGAGGAATATCTTTCAGCAGTGATTTGTGATTTGCCGTGATCTTTTTCAAGGGGAATCCTGCTGATTTTAGGACATCGATAATTTGAGATATCGATTCCCTGGCTGAGTCCAGATCGTACCCGCCTGAGAGAATGTCGTCAACATAAGTTTCGTTGACTAAAATTGCCGAGCTTCGTGGGGACTTTTGTTGTGTGTCTTGGGCCAATTGATGGAGTGTTCTTATGGCCAAATAGGGAGCACAGTTAACGCCAAATGTAACTGTTTTTAGTTTGAAGTCTTCTATCGGACTTTCGGGGGATCTGCGGAATAGGATTCGCTGGAAATCCTGGTCTTCCTTGTGGACGTATATCTGGCGATACATTTTTTCAATGTCGCCATTGAACACATACTTATATAACCTCCATTTGAGAATTATAAGCATTAGGTCATTTTGGAGAACGGGACCTGTGTGCAGTACGTCATTAAGTGAGAGGCCGGAGTGAGAGAGTTTTGACGCATTAAAAACTACTCGGACTTTAGTAGTTTTACTATCAGGTTTAATCACAGCGTGATGTGGCAGGTAAAATGAGAAATATTTACCATCACGTATGATTTCGCGTGACTTTGTGGGCTCCATGTGGTCTAGAGTTAAATATTCTTCGAGGACCTTTGAATATGTGGTTTGGAGTTCCGCTTTCTTCTCGATGCTCCGTTCGATGCTGAGGTATTGCTGCTGAGCTGCGGGTCTGGAGTGCCCTAGTGCGGTTGAGTCGGGAAATGTTGACTTGAATGGGAGTTTTACTACGTAGCGGCCGTCTTCTCTCCGATAGGTAGTATTTTTGTACAGCTCCTCGCAAAATTCATCATCGTCTGTGTGAGTGGGAGCCGATGGAACCTCCTCTTGTTCCCAAAATCTTTTGAGTAGATCACCTAGGGAATCTGCTGAGCCTTCAACTACCTGGGTGGAAAATGTTGAGATTTGTTCCGCAACTGGGCCGCTTAATATCCACCCAAAGATGGAGTTTTGGGCTATTAAGCTTCCGCCAACGTTGGTTTTAAGACCTGGAATTAGTATTTTGGGGAGAATGTCGCTACCAATCACCATGTCTATCCTGGCGGGTGCGAAGCAGTTGGGATCAGCTAGAGGCAGTGAGGCGTATTCTTGGAGATCAACGTATGTCACCTTGAATGATGGTAAAAAGTGCGTCATCTGGGGGAGTATTATTGCGTGAGTTGCAATTTTTATGGTGAGATCTGGAGAACATATTGTGAGTGAGCAAATTTTGTTCGCATTCTGAACTGTTCGTCCGCCCATTCCCAATATTTCAAAGTTTGTTTTGGTTGTCGGTAGACCAAGTAGCTTTTGTACACGAGAAGTTACAAAAGTCTTTTGGGATCCTTGGTCTATGAGAGCGCGAATTTGAACGGTCTCTCCTTTGTGGAAGATCGGGATATTTGCCGTAGGGAGTAAAGTTCTTTCTCTACTACTTGAGAAATGTGAGAGCACCTTATCATTATTGCTTTGAGATGCATTTGCTGCGGCGGCTTGGGTAGAGGTACATGGCATTTCATTGTCAATGGTCACGTGAGATGAGACGTAGTTTTTAGTGGGGTTTTTGTTGTTGTTTGGCGTTTGGTATTTCGCTGGAAAATGAAGGAGAGAGTGGTGTCGCTTTTGGCAATACACGCAAGTGAAGTTACTTTTACAATCTCTCTCTGAATGCGAGTATGCCAAACAATTTTTACAATAATTGTTTTCTTTAACGAACTTATTCCGATCATAAACGGATAGTTCTTTGAATTTTACGCAACTCATCATGGAGTGATTACAATTGCATAATTTGCATGAGGCTGGCTTTTTTTGTTCAGTATGGAACGATTGAGTTTTGTTCCGGAAGTTGAACGATTGAGAGGCCGTTGATGATGCCCGAGGAGTGAAAGTGGGTTGAGGCGGTTTTGGTTTATTCGGCCTGTATGTGCTAAGCCGTTCTACAACTTCGTATCGAGTTGTTAGAAATTGGTCCATTTCTGACCAGAGGGGTAACTCTTTTCTTGAGTTTAGAGATTGTTCCCATAACGCTAGGGTTTCGTCTGGGAGCTTTGAGGAGCAGAGATATATGAGCATTGGGTCCCAGCTTTCAGTGGAAACTCCGTTTGCTTTCAGAGTAGAGAGGCAATTATTAATTGTCGTTTGAATTTGTTGAATCCTTTCACCGTTTTCTGTATGTGCGGGCTGAAGGTTGAAAAGAGTTTTAATTTGATTGTCAACGACAATTCTACGATTTTCGTAGCGGGATTTGAGTGCGTCCCAAGCGAGAGCAAAATTGAGATCATTAAGGGCATAATTTTTAATAAGGAGGGCTGCTTTCCCGCGAGTTTTTTGCCTCAAGTGGTACAACTTTTGAGCCTGAGATAATTTGGGGTGATTTATGTACACTGCTGTGAACATGTCTCTAAACGATGGCCAGTCTTCGTATCCTCCATAGAAGACTTCAGTATCCCATGCAGGTACTTTCAGGAAATTGTACGAATCGGGTTGGGGTTGGCGCATCATCACAATGGATGTGTTGTCTCTGGTGGGTTCCGAGTTGTGCTGGAATTGGCTGAGCAACTCGTTAATTCTCAGCTTTGTGTTCAACCCGTTGTCGCTGGAGTTGTCGTACGAGGCATCGCATGTTTTCCGCGTCTTCTCATCTGCATTGCTCATCTGGATTGCTTCGTTAGCTGCGTCTACCAGAGCCAGGTATTTGTTGAGGTGCTCCAGATATGTTTTCAGTCCTGCCTCAGTGTGGTCCGTTTCGCTAATGCTCCACCACTTCTCGCAATATTTGTCCAGTCTCGAAATTTCATAAATGAATTTTTTATGGTTGTAAGCGATTTCATCTTCTTCGGCTTGGGATTTCGACCTCGTTCTTATGCCTTGCTGGGTGTGAAGGGATTGGGGGTTTTCCTGCTTGTCTTCTGCCATAATGAGCGAGTTGCGGGGTTAATATGCGTGTATAAATCGACGATGAGACTTTGAGTAGGTAGAGAAAATATTTGGGTGTGTATGTTTTATTATATATATGTGAATATAATTTTTGTGCGTATATTATGTACCACACTATATTGGGTTCTATATTTTTGCTCGGCACTGTCTTTGGATCGGTGCTATTTTTCTGCTCCACACTGTCCTGTCTCAGCGCATCTGAGTACAGTAACCGTTTATAATATTGGTATAGGAGTATACGTGTATATATATTGTATATACCTTGCACACAAATTGTGTTTGCTAGTGCAGTTAGCTCAGCTTATATACACACGTTTGTGTGTATGTACGTATGTAACCCACTAGCTGTGCGATGCTGATGCAAATAGCGAATAAGCCGGAGATGCAAAGGGAGAAAAATCACTGTGGAGTTGGAGCAGTATAAATATGTACACGTATATAAATACGTATATGGTTAATATATATGCCCGGGTGGGGGAGATTTAGCGGTCGCTTTGCTTATATACCCAGTAGTAAATTGGGGAAGTGTATTATACG
This sequence comes from Rhagoletis pomonella, assembly GCF_013731165.1. Taxonomy (NCBI): domain Eukaryota; kingdom Metazoa; phylum Arthropoda; class Insecta; order Diptera; family Tephritidae; genus Rhagoletis; species Rhagoletis pomonella. Next base: position 1,419 of record NW_023466158.1, on the reverse strand, counting down.
TACGAGTGTCCTTTTTGGAAGGTTTTTTTTTTTTTGGCGGCAGTTGAATATATATGTATACGTATAGTGTTATTTTCGGATTTATGTACGAGAATATGTATTTATACTTAGCGGATATTATTTTTTGAGATTGTATAGGGCAGAAGGGAAAAGCGCGGGAATTTCATATATAAATATTAATATGTATGTGCGCAAAAATGAGCGGTAAATCAAATCGAGGGTTTTTATTTTTACCGTCTTTGGGGTCCGCTAAGTATATATACGTATATGTGGATTTAGTTTAGCGGATTTTGGGATTTTGAGTAGATATGTGTGTATATGAGCAAATGCGCGGGAAAATTATGCACGAATTTATGTATTTATTTAATTTTTGCTTGCGGTACATGAAATATCAGGGTTTTCATGTACCAGTTGAGAAATCCGCTAAACCTTTTATTTTTTCGGTAAGTAATAGATGGACTTACTTGGGCATTCCTCTTTTTACAAACCGCTGCTGAGTATTTGTGTGTGGGTGCTGACTATTGTTGTTGTGCTGCTGCTTACCGGCGTCTTGTTGGCTACTTGCCGTTGCTGTTGTTGGGCGGCTTTTGTGCGTCTACTTCCTATTATGGGCTGTTTGTTGCCAAGGGCTGCTGGCGCCCTCCTTGCTGTTGTTGCTGGCGGCTTCTACGGCTAACTGCCTTTGGCTTCTTGCTATTGTTGTTGGGGCGCTTGACGGCAACTTGCCTGCGGTATGTCGCCTATATGTATTTGTTGTTGGGCGGTTTTTTGCTTTTTTGTTTTTGTTTTTTCGCACCCACTTGTTCACTTTATTTGCACTGCAATTTTTCGTTTCTTTTTGTGTGCAAGTATTTTGTAGCCGTCTTATGTTTGATCAGCTTGTTTTTTTTATATACTTTGGTTTAGTATTTAAACTTTTGTTGTTGCACCACCAACTTAAATTTTTTTTTTTTTTTTGTAGATGAACGAATTACTTCACTTT
>NW_023466158.1:0-337 GCF_013731165.1 Rhagoletis pomonella | reverse complement strand
TTTTTTTTTTTTTTGCAGTTTAATTAAACTTTTTTATTTGGCCGAGCCGAGTTTTATATCTTGGTTTAAAAAATGAACTTTATCATCAAACTTTTGTAGATGTGCACGCAGTTAAAAAACACGACTTAACTCGTTTTCCGCTACTTCGCTCGCTACCTTTTTCGTTTTAAGTGTCGTTAACGGTCTTGGTTATAATTGTTTGTGGTTTTTTTCTTTTATGTACTTTGTGTATAAATTTATATTAGTTCCTTAATAAACGGGTTTCGGTTCATTCCCGGGTTTCGGCACCATATTCATAACTCAAATGAATAAAAGAGAGTTTTGAAGATTTATATTA
>NW_023466157.1:0-7859 GCF_013731165.1 Rhagoletis pomonella | reverse complement strand
GAACTAGTTCAGATCCTGAACTGGCATTGATAGGTACCAAAATTATTAAAAAAATTTGTCTGTACTAAATCATTCTCAAATACCTTTCGATTGAAACCCGTATTGTAAAATTTTAGTTAACTTGCGTATGTTTTTAAATAAGTTTAATTTTAAGATAATTGGAAACCCTGATGATAAATTTGAGCAAAGCTCAAAGCTCAAAGCTTATAAAAGAAGTATATTTTAATTAACTTTTTAGAAAGGTATCAACCCTTAATTGATTTTTAAATATCAGTAAAAATTCAGTATGTGAAATATGTGATGCATTTAAACTTACCATGAAATAAAACTATTTAAAATTTATGATAAACTGATTGTTAAACTCACATATGGGTATGTCCATACGTCGCATACGTGACAGTCGTACGTTTCAATGTGATACAAACAAGGAATACCATTTGTTTCCTTAAACTTTTTTAGGCCATTGTATAGTACATAATTAGCTCTATATTTAACCGAAAAATGAAAACAATCGAACTGCTTGGTCCTGAAATATAAGCATTTAAAGAGAGTATCGTTAGGTGACAAAAAATGGAAGTAGATTTTTTCTTTTCTTACAAAATCGCAAAACTGTCCGAATTGTGGATGGCTATTTTCATGAAACTTATTTTAATATGATTTGGAGCAATTCTAGTTGTTTTGGGAGTTTTTTGAATTAATGCAACTTGTTTCAATTTTCTTTTACAACCCCAAGTGTGAAACGGTGTGACGCTACGTCACGTGACATAATTTTCCATCTTTATATTTTTGTTAATATTGCTTTTGAATGAATTTTTAGAATATTAGAATATATTTTATATTTTGACTTCAGCGCCAATTCAGGGTGAATTTGTTGGAAATCTATGACTTATTATGTTTCAACTACATACGCCAAATTCGAACCAAATCGGACCATAAATACGGTATTTCGAAATATCTCAACCTTGCGCCACCTAGAAAGACCATTTTAGGCAAACATGATTCTACTTACATAGCCAGTATATATTTTAAAAAGCAGGCAAATCAGTCCGAAAATACGTTAGATATCAGATTTTTTTTTTTTTTGTCGTGGTGGACCTTCCGATGGAAACACCCATATTTATTAAATCAGACAAATCTAAAAGTAATACATTTTTCAAATTGTGTTTAAAAACCCATGTTATTGAGGAACGCATCCATCACAAATAAAAATGTAAATACCAGGTACTTTTGAAAGTAATAATTAATAAAAAAAATTAAACAAAAGCAAATTCTCTAAATATGTTTGTTCTACAACATACAGAAATGGCGAATTTTGCCATTTTTTTCGATATTAAGGAGTCTTCAAATCTTGACCTGAACATACATACATATATACATAACCTGCTGATGAAAAACATCTTTCAGCTTCAACACTTTTAGGGTCAACTGTCAAAAGGTAGTCATAAGCCATTTGAAGTTAATGACCCCTATCTCCTCCACTACAAAATCTTTGAACTTCTTTTACCAGCACGTCGATTTGAGGTGATTGTGGTTGAAAAAATAATGCAAGTTAAAGCTCTCTGTTTCGTTTACATTAGCGACGCTATGAGTAAATTCATTTAAATCTTTTTCAAAAAAAGCTCAGTCTGCAATTTAAAAGTACAATTTCAAGCTTTTTGTTAATTGCAGTCAAGACGGCATTTTACAAAATTCATACTTCAAAATGCATAAACAAGTTCTTACTCTTAATTCGATATTTCAAATTGTTCGGGATCCCAGGATTAATATAAGCAAATCCCGGGATTTTGTGACCTCAAAAACACCGGGATCCCATGATCCCGGGATTGGTATCCCTAATACATACATTTCTAGTAAAACTTTTTATTCATATCCATTCCATTTTCTTAAAAGCAAAGAATTCAGCTGATTTTACAACACCATCTTGTATAAATTCGCCTTGGCGTGTATGTTATACCAATTTTTTGCCCCGATTACCGCGATTGGGATGCCGTACTATATACGTAGGCATGTACATAGGTATTAAGAATGTTAATCCCGGGATCCCGGTCTTTTTTAAGTCCCGAAAATCCCGGGATTATTTGCGTAGAATCGCGGGATTTTCGGGATTTGTAATTTACACTGGTGGCAACAATAGAAACGCTTTATGTTGACCAGTTTTGGCTATATTTCTTTTGTTTATTTAATATTTAAATTTTTTTATAAATGTGTAGCTAAATATACTTATAATACCTTGCGACAAGCAATTTTGCATACACAAAAAATCAATATATTCGCCAAATATTGTAAAATTGCGTTTTTAATTTTTTCTCTCTGACGTCAGGATTTTTTAAAGGAACTTTGAAATTTGAGAGATATTAGTAATTCAAAAAATGATTTAAAAATTTCAGTGCAAAATACTTAAAACAAAACAGTATGGGTATCAAATGAAAGGGAAGATTATGTAGAGTTAAAACATTACAATTTTTGGTGCGTAAGGAACGGGTAGGTATTGAAAATACCCTTTTATAATTTTATCCTTGAATATCCTTGAAATTTTGCAATTCTTATTTTTGAAAAAATTACATGTTAAGCCTAAAAAAATAAAACAGATTAAAGGGGCATTTTAAATTTCTATTCGTTCTTTTGAACCCAAAAAAGATATTTCCTTTGATACCCATATTTTTGTTTTACATTGCACTGAATTTTTTAAATTAATATTGGAATTAATCCTATCTTATATGCAGTTAATTATATGTAATATGAGGTAGACTTTTATAAAAAAATTTAAATTTTGAAAAAACAAAAGAAATATACACAAAACTGGCTGAATTAAGGCGCTTCTTTTATTTCTGCCACTAGTATTATGAACTTCTTTCAAACAGAAAATAAATTTTTTGCATCGAGTTTTTTTCGACATACCTTAAATTACTTTATCAGATATGTACACGCTAAAATATTACTAAATGCATATAAATTTAATTACTGTCTTTCGTTTTGTTACTTATGAAATAATTTTCACTTTAAATAAAAAGTACGTTCCAAACCCATTTACTTATTAATTATTATCTGGTAGGAGAGCTTCTCAAACCATATTGATGCAATTTTTTCATGTTAAGTTGTTGAAAAATGATAAATATCTAAATCCCGGGACTGATCCCGGAATCCCGGGATTGAACCAACGACATCCCGAAAATCTTGGGATCATAAAAAACATGCATTTATATGAGATAAACATTTTGAGGTCTGCTGTTTAGGGAAACCTTAATTTCTGTCTGTAGTTTATTTTTTGGTTTAACTATTCTCTTAATTCATTTTAAAATTATAGTCAAAAGCAAAATAAAAAACAATTTCAAAATGAAATAGTACACTTTAACACCGACTTTCTTCTTGTTTTATTTATCTACTTCTCAGCCCCTAACGTTCCAATGACGCAACTGGCGCAGTACACAATCGAGCCAACAATTCACGCGAGCTACCTCATCAATACACAAGGAATGGTTAATCGGCCTTCAAATCTTCAAACTCCGCCAATAGAAACTTCTGCCTTAAATGAGCAGTATTCTGCAGCTTCATCATTAGGTCGTATAAAAACATCCGCATTTACTTCTGTATTGCAACAACAACTGTCTTATGATGGTACCGCGCCCCGTACCTTGTCAACAGGTGTACCAGTGAACTCCCAGTTCTATTATGGATGACGAAATTCCTAGGGTAGTGTATAACTTAAGGCTCTTTCGGATGATAACTCTCAACTCAAAGTCGAAGCCATCACAACTCTTACTGCCCACCTTTCGTATAATGTGCCGAAAGTGCAGCAAGAATGCTTTAATGAGAGCTACAATGAAAATGACAATCCAAATGACAGCCAGAACGTTAAAACTTCAATAAAAGTTCAGAATGGTTTGCTGCCGACTAAGCCATTGGAAAGCCAAATAACAGCAAAAGCCGAAAAATCAGACAGAATGCATTGCCTTTGAATGCATTAATGTTAGTTGTGGATAAATGAATTATTTATAAGTATTAAGTTACTGACAATGAAATATAATTCCTCATAATACTAATTTTGCACTGCAAAAACATTGAGCTGCGGCGCTTTTTAATTTTTCTTTAGGTTTAGCCTAATTTATAACAGCAACAATACTGAACAGAAATAATTAACATGAAAGGCCCTACACCGTGGATCGAAACCAAGTTCAACCCAAAGGTCTTGTTACTGAAAATCTTCTTGTGAATTTCTTCTCTACTATGTTTTCTAAGTAATTTAAGATGGAATAGAAAAAAATCCTGACACGGATTTTTAAGAAAATCGAGTTTTTGTGTTTTTTATGCTGAAAACATTGTTGCTCAACAGTAAGTTCAAAGCCTTTGCACTTAAAATTTTCTTGTCAATTTTATTTTCATGTTATCTTCTAAGAAATTGTAGTTAAAGAATGAAAAAAATCTTTAAATAAATATACAAGAGAATCGAGTTTTTATATTATTTTATGCCAAAAACCCTATATCTTAAAATAAATTGGTAATCCACCTTCCTCATCGCCTAGACATAAATGAGCAGTGGGATTCCACCTCCCAATTACTTCGTACGATTGTGGGAGAGGTTGTTGGTTATTACAACTCTCGCAGAAACAACTCGTTTCACGAAGATGCCGCGCGGCTACTGCTAATGTTGTCACTTCAAAAACCAAATTAGTGGTAGATTATTAATAAAAACAGCGGTAGATCTCTAACAAAGTGTTGTAAAATATTTGTAACATTTTTATTCGTCAAATTACACTGTAGTAACCATATGTGCAATACATCTATGTTGCTAGTAAAATCCCTGTAGTTCTGCTGAAATTTAGCTAGTGATCAGAGACGACATAAGCTAACAATTCCATGCATTACCGATTGTTTGGCAATTCGCTAGCAACAGGTATGCGACAACCGTGTTGAAAATATCATATATTAGCGATTTTGTGCATTGCTGGTCATAAGCCAGTGCGCTAACGATTGGCAATCGCCACTTTTGCACCAGATAATCGCTAGAAAAAGGACAAGTCACGCGTGCCGCTCGGTGTTTGCAAATAACTTCGGCAGCATTGCCATGTTAAATTAGTTAGGGAAAGGAATTGGTATCGCTAACATCGGGTGACTTGTAGCCTTCCTGCTACAACTAACAATTGCGATACTAATTCCTTTACTTAGCAAATTTAATATGGCAATGCCATTGAAGCAATGTCATTCGCTAGCGCATTGCTCAATTACCAGTATACACAAAATCGCTAGTATACAATATTTCCAATACGGGCGTCTTATTACGTGTCGCTGGCGAATTGCCTAACAATGGGTAATGTATGGAATCGTTGTTTAAGGTTGTCTCTTGCCAGTAGCAGAACTACAGGGATAAGATCGCAATACGTTTACAATTCGAAATCAAAGAAAGACAGCCCACTCGGAAATAGGTAAGCACCTTACAAGGTAATCCATGTTTTCTATTAGCTTTGAGTACCAAAATTGTCATCATGACCAGTATCATCTACTAATAGACCTCAAAATGAACACCTCCGATGACACCTTATGTTGTCAGTTGCAATAACGCCGAAGCTATTTCTAAGCGCCGAACACTACGTAAACACTACTGCTTTGTAAAGCGGCTCAGAAGTGTGTCTGATACCAAATGTACATTCTAAATTCCTACTTACCTAAGGCGGCCACGCCTTAGCTAAAGTAATGGAGATTCCGCAGGGAATTGGTAAGGACCGGATATAACCTCGGCGGCACGTTATTTTGCAACTGACAACGTAAGGCGTCATCGGAGGTGATATTTTTGTATTTTACTAGTAGATGACATTGGCCATGAACACAATTTTGGTACTAAAAGCTGGAATAAAACATGGATTATCTCGTAAGGTGCTCATCTATTTTCCCAGTGGGAGCCTATCACAATTTTCGTGATTGCAAAAGTAAATGTGCATATTTTCAACTACTACAGAAAATTAAATGCCATATCAAGACAGGGACGGTTCAGGGAATTGAACAAACAAACAATCTCAAGTTTCCTCCAAGCCGCAGTAATAGATGCTCTAAGGGCCGTTTGCACCATGTATAGTTAAGGCTAACTGGAGGTACATCCTTTAGTTAAGCACAGCGACTGCATTATCGATCACATGATATATGCTGGGTATCGATTACGTTGATAACGATCTTTAACTGGGAGTTTAAGCCTGATTATGGCAATTTAACCTAACTTAACTTAAAAATGAAACAGATTTCGACATGGCATTAAGTTACGTTAAGTTTCGGCTGTTCAGTTATAAGCAACATCCATTTAAGAGAATGTTTAAGTGAGAGCCTTTAAGTTACGTCAAGTTGCCATAATCAGACCATTAGAATTAAAAAGACATGGTGCAAACGGCCCTAAGAGCATTTGTGCATCAAAATAAAATTTCGCTTGCGTTATATTCGCGATAAGGGCTCGATGTGTCGAGTTTCTCCGGTGCTCTTCGTTCTTTGGAAATTTGAAAAATTGGAAAATAGCAGATATTTTTCCTAACTAAAACAAAACTTATCTACACACATGATTGAATCCAATAAAGCACGCTATACGCTTCTCTTCTGAGTTAATTGGCGCCAAATGGAAAACCCAAATGATGCCAAGTCCTTTTCTAACTGGTATTTTTATCCTCCTCTATGTCGTAAAAATTTTAACGGCTAGATAAATGCGAAGAGGACCTGAAACCACAGCCAAGTATTTTTAACGGTGTGAAATTTTATGGTAGCTTGCGAGTCTCTTAAATATGGTTTTAGCCGTTTAAAGTTTACGACATACAACAATACGACAGTATACAACATCTTGTTAAGGGTGGATTGCAATAAGCCCGCAGAAATAAACTAAACTAAACTAAAATTCTTCGTCAACGTGAAAAATTAAAACAATGAAACCTACATACCAAATTTCGTTGAGATATCTAAATTTTTGCTCGAGTTATCGTGTACACGGACGGACGGACAGACGGACGGACAGACATACATGGTTTAATCGATTACTCTTTTCATTCTGATCATTTATGTATACATTTGTCTATGTCTATCTCGATTCGTTTTGGCTGTTACAAACAACCGTTATGTGAACAAAATTAATATACCCCTGGCACAAGTGCGCTCGGGTATAAAAACGTAAAATTATTTTGAGTACCAACAATTAAAATAATTATTATTTAAGTTTTAAAAATTGGGGTTTTGTCCTATGCAATATTTTTACGCACAACTCCTTTTTGAGTAGGCGACCTTCGGCCGCGCTTCTTCAAAGTACTAGCTCTAGCCGTACCAACATCTCAGCTATGCTATTATACCCACAGTGTGTTATGTGCGCGCCGAAATTAAATTTAGTGGTTCTTTGTTCCGTTATCGAATCAGCTTGTTTGTTCGATTTCGTTAAAAATATACATATGAATGGTCGCCTCAAATAACGTTGTAAGCGACAATTTGTTCAAAGCTAGTTTTCTTGATTTTAAAGATATTAATGTGTATATTTTGTTTTTTTAAAGGCAAGATTCTTGAAGAGTGATATACCGAAAAAGTAGAAACCCCAATTAAATCCCCGTTTGTGCGTCAGTAAACAAGTTTTTTTTCTATTTTGTAAAATTATAATTTTGTCGCTGACAACGTTATTTGAGGCGACCATTCAAATGTATGTACGTAATATGATACTGAATTATTTAAATTGATACAAATTATTACTAATAAAATGAAATAAATATTTCCGGATTTATTGAATATTGGAAAATAAATACATGTACTTATGTAAGTTTTAATTTTGCGAGTGCATAACTTGGCGGGTGCACATTTGCTCCCTCCCCCGCGGCGAATCGCGCCGCGCCGGCTCGCGACCCCACCGTTTC
>NW_023466156.1:0-7860 GCF_013731165.1 Rhagoletis pomonella | reverse complement strand
AAATTTAAAAAAATGTAAAATATTTTGGGTATGCTGTTTTGTAGTCGATTAAATTTTACTATAATGATGTGTAGTTTTGAAATATTTGTCAAAGGTGTTGCGTATGTTCGACAAAAAAATTCTCTAAAATCAACAGCATTTTCTGAACTTTCAAACCTGCACATTATTGTACTAAAATTTAACAAGCTACATAACTGAATAACCTATAATTTTATAAAAAATCGGAAAAAATTATAATTTTTATGATTTTTTTTTGATATTTGTTAAATTTTCCTGAACTGTACACAAAGTTTAAACTTTGACTCATACTACTTTTTTATACAAAATTAATGTATCACATAAAACATTGTGGATATTGCAAAAGAATAAAAGTGTGCTATTTAGTTGAGCGCCATTTTATGTCTACACATATGTATTTATGTATGTGGGAATTGGGAAAAGAAAAACATGACTTCATTTAAATACTATGTATGTACATACTATATATGCACTTAATTATTACAATTACTTTTACCCTTGGGAAATCCTTGAATTTTAGTCAAACAAAATAATAAAAATGTGTAATTACATATATGTATGTACACTAGGGTGGTCCAAAAAAAAGTAAAGTCGGAAATTTAATGCTCTCACCCCCTAGGGTTGTTCTATACCGAAAAAAGTATACCCCTGTTTTTTTATTTTAAAATCAAAATATATTTAGAGGTCGCTCAAAGCGCTCAAAGTTTCCCATGTATTTTGTATGGGGAAAAAAAGACTTTACATAGAAATGGCATAGAATCCATGAAAATCAAAATTTTTCAATCTGAAAACTCTGCTTCTCTTCAGAAGACTTCAGAGAATAATACCCAATTGTTTATTTAAACATTTTTTAATTTCAACTATTCTTTAAGGGTCTCCGAAAAATCCCAAAAAAAATCAAATATACAAAAAGAAGCGTTAAAATTTATTATTAAAAAATAGTTAAAATTAAAAAATGTTTAAATAAACAATTGGGCATTATTCTCTGAAGTCCTCTGAAGAGAAGCAGGGTTTTCAGATTGAAAAAACTTGGTTTTCATGGATTATATGCCATTTCTACGAAAAGTATTTTTTCCCCCATACAAAATACATGGGAAACTTTGAGCGCTTTGAGCGACCTCTAAATATATTTTCATTTTAAAATAAAAAAACAGGGGTATACTTTTTTTCGGTACAGAACAATCCTAGGGGGTGAGAGCATTAAATTTCCGATTTTACTTTTCTCCCATACATTTTTGGACCACCCTAATGTACACACAACATTTTACAAAGTTGTCGATAAAAGGCCACCCTAGGTACTGTCAAAAAAGCAATGTGCATGTACATGTATAATTTTGCCGTTTGGAAATGATGGAGGGTGCGCCGAACAAACCAATATATGAGAAAGTTAATTGCGTATTTATTTATTTATTAGTATATGAACTTAAATTCTTACAGACTACAATTAGCACAAAATAACTTAAAACTAGTTCTCACGCTATCCCCATAGAATGAAAGAAGATTTCGGGGACTAATAAAATTAGATTTAAGTAGCTTTTGAAGTGCGTATGTATGTTTATGTTGAAGCGTTAGAGAAATGTTCAAATGGATATTTGCCGTAGTAGCTGAATTTGGAGAAAGAGAAAATGATTGTGGTGGCGATCGCGAGAAGACTGTTTTTAGGCTGGCGTGGTCGAGTTGCCCCGCACTCTCGCTTAAATACATCTACGAAAATCAAAGCGACTCATCATCTTATCTTAACAACAAATAAAGGAAGATGGCATCACAAAATCCATGAGTCTTGGACCCACGTTCTCAACAGTACAAAAAAATGCAGTCAGGCGTGGCAGTGCTAGTTTTGCTACCAAATTTGTCAAAATATAGAGCTACGAGGAGTACATTACAGGAAAATATCGCCAGTCATTTGTCTTCTATGGCAACTGACGGCAATAGAAAATGCCAAGTGAAGCCAAGTCCAACTCCACTTGATCTTTACAATGCTGTAGGTGCCTCCCACACAGTGCGCGATCTGGCTGATCTAGCGCAACGAAAAACAAAATTTCAACTGTTTCAATCCACCGAAATTTGATTTCCCGCCGATATCCAAATGTTGATTTAGCAAATCGATAAAGTCGATATCATTGAGCAGCTTTTTATCTTCCGTAGAGTAAAACTTACTGAGGCACGTAATGCCCGGTAAAAAAAAATATAATTGTGTAAAATTATTGTTCGTTCATTGTGCAAATTGTCCAAGATCAGCTGCCCTGAGCCGCCCTTGCTAAAAATGTTGACTTTTACAGGAATCATGTCGGCCCGCAGATACGCACTTTTTCCAGCATAGCATGACGAAAAAGACGTTTCGACGTTTTCTCCTTTGCCCTATTACGTTTTTTGATTGGACGAAAAGAGAAGGCACGCCCCTGTTGCTCACTTTCGCTATAATTCTAACGAGTTTTCCCTTCTTGTTATCTACGTTCTTTGATGGATGAACTCGTTCTTAGTCTCCTCGGATCCCAACTTCGTCAAATAAATCCAGAAAAGCACCTTTTTGATAGGGAAGCCCAAAACCTCCATCTGGATTCGGATTCGGAGAATTGACTCCAAGTAGATTTTTTTTTCAATATTCAATATTTATAAATAGCAAAAAAAAATAAAAAATAAGAAAAAACAAAATTAAAGTTGTTAAAAAAAATATTTAATTTTTTCCTTTTTGAGTTAATGTTACATGAAAATTAAAAAAATAACTTTCATAAATATCGATCTGTATTTAACGATGCTAACGAAAACATCGATATATCGTGTCAAGAGCGCTAACATTCGCGTGTAAATATATCAACGCGTGTTCCTTCATTTTTTGGGTTGGGTTTTTTCCTTCTATTTATGATATGGAAAATTTTAAAATTAAAAAAAAAATCGTAATATGTACGGAATATTTGTGAGTGTCCTCAAATACCTGAGATCTACAGAGTAGGTACATATCCCACTCCATTTTTCAAATTTCTGTTCTGACATGCATATGTATATAAGTCCATAGCAGGCCCGGCCGCTAGAGGGGGGGCGTTGATTTTGAGGGTTTAAACTCGCCGCCACTCATACAAGGTAACGAAACACAACAGCTTCAAATCACTCGAAAGCATTGGGAAGAGTATTACCGAATCGCGATTTACATACCGTACCTCTGGATCTTTTCATTACGAATTCGCAAGATCGATTTCTAAAACACCGGAATATGTTGTCTAATTTTGCATGAGTATTTCCTGACAAAACACCAAATTTTGATGAATTATCATGTTGTGAACTGTTTGAGAAATATATAGCAATTTTACAAGATTCGGTGTCACCAATTACTTAGGGGTCAAGCTATTTTATCATATAAACGTAGTAAATAACGCTTCGTGAGACTTTTCTTTGAGTTGCTGAAAATCGTCGTGCTGAATACTCTAAATAAAACAATGATATTCTTGGTTGTTGCGAATGAATACATAAAACCACCCTCCGAACACAAATCCTGCGGCCGGCCCTGCTGCTAAATGTATGCTGGAAATTAGACTTGACATATGTTTAACTTCGGCAGAGAGTCTCGGCAGTGTGACAAACTCATTAACAAATCGATTTATCTCGTATAAGTTTTATTAGCCTGTAATGAATTGTTATTTCTTTTTAGGTCAAATTCGATATTTGAGTATTTGCATAAGTAAATACATACATGTATTCAAAACACGCATCTAAAATGAAACCAAACAACCGAAAACTAATAACCAAAACCAAAACAAATATTTTTTTTTTCATAGAAAAGTGTACTTTGTGCCGGTGGGGCAATTTACATTGTCGCCAGGCAACACCTGTCCAAAGCGAAGCGACCCATCAACCAAACTATCTACTAGCCAATTGAAACAGCTGTTAATATGACTGAGAAAAACCACAAACGGCGGGAGTTATGTAATTTAGTGTCCACAAAATTACCTCTTAACTGCGTCACACAAAATTCAATTGACTTTGAGGCATAAAATCTGCTAATAAGCGAAAAGGACATTCACAAGCAACAAAGCCACGTGGGCATTCTGCTGTCGACCGTCGAATAATTCACGCTGGGCAATTGCATTGATACAGTCGCTGTTGTACCGCACAAGATTGTGCATCAACTCAGGTGAGTGTAACAATTAACATATGGACATAATTTCCCTAGAGGACTAAATACATTAATGTTCAGTAGGTAAATATATATAAGTGTTTACATATGTATGTACATAATTAACGCAGTTGAATGAAGTGAGAACACCGCGAAATTTATTAAACCAATGCAGGGGGCTCTCACTGTGAGCCACTTAAAATCACTTGAACTCACCAGCGAAGCATTGCATACTTTTAGGCAACATTGTGAATGGCAGTGCAGTTGCATGCGGTCTGTAGAGCTGGAAAACTATCGATGGCACTGTCGGGTAATATCGATGATTTGCCGTTGTTTGGTTGTTACTATCGATAATTGTAGCCTATCAATAGTTTCTTCTCTATTTCCACTACTCTATCATTCTGCGAAAATGCGAAAAAGTTCATATAAAAGTACAACTCGAAACTTAATTACGAATTAAAATCGAAACGTTACGATCGACGGTGTAAAACTTAAACTATCGAAATTATCGATAGTTTTCCAGCTCTAGTGGTCAATGGACTTAGACGCGTTTGACTCCTCCATACAAAAAATAATTGTTCAACATACCTTGTGTGGAAGAGCCTGAGTGAAGAAAATTGCCAAAAATCAACGCGATTTTCTAGCAACTTCAAGGTTGTACTTCATTGCACTAAAATTGAATGGAAAGTTGCAAACGAGTATGCGAATTTGTTGAATATTTTTGGTCTAGCACTGCATGTAGCTGAAGCCATTTATGGAACTGTTTTGGGAAAATTCCTTAATTTTTTTTAGTATGTAAGTTTTGATTCATTACCACTATCTTTTTTTAAGATGACATTTCTCTCGAAATAAAGGAAAACATGCGCCAAATCATAAATAAATAATGTGGATGAACGAGAAGAAGAGATGCGTTCTTCCAAAAGAATTACTGTTAAAAGCTCACAGAAGTTGCAGATAAGAAATAAGTGAGTTTAAGCTCGAGAATTTGTACTGAAAAACAAGTTGGAGCTTGATCTCACTTTTTATGCATGAGGCCCATTATTTTAACACGATTGCGGCGCGGGTTTACTTTTTCTTTATAGGTTACCATTTCAGAGTGTAGCACCTCAAAAAATTAAACAAATAAAAACGTATATGAAAGCAAAGACCATTCTACATAGTACACATTAGGGATGTTTCGAATGTCATATTTTGCGAATGCGAATTTTCGGAATGCGGATGTGCGAATGCGAATGTTAGGAATAACATTAAAAAAACTATAATCAACTTAAGTCATCGTTTTTATTACTTAAAAATTTTGTAAATTATTAGAACATTGAACGAGTGCTTAACCTGTACAGTACACACTGGCCGGAATTGGATTTTTTTTGGCATAAATTCAGTCAACTAAAGTTTATGTACACAGGTAATAAAAAATCTCGTAACTTTTACAGTTTTGATGCTTCCATTGTCAATTGTTTACAGCGTAGGTTGAAAAAAATATATAAAAATCAAACATGATGAAGCCAATAAAAAAAAACTTAAAATTAAAAATGCGATTTTTTAATGCAACATTTTTTATTTTAATCTATCTCACACTCTCATGAAAAGCCGAGGTAATTACGCACATTTTGATACCTTAACGGACTTTCTCCGACCAATAGTTTTTTAACTGGAAACAATTAAAACAAGATACGTGAGTTCAAAATTTCGGGAATTTTTCTTTTCGAGATTTGTCGAATATCATGACGAAATAAAAAAATAGGTGTCTTCTTTTTTTCGATAAAGAATGTAAAAAATATCGAGCTCTAACCGCCAAAATAACGTAAGCGACATTTTTTTCAAAATTTTCTTTTTGATGCAGAAATGTATCTAGATGCCCAGGAATATTTCTGCATTCAAAAAAAAAATTTGAAAAAAATGTCGTTTACGTTATTTTGGTGGTTAGGGCTCGATATATTTCACCTCAAAAAAAAATATTGAGGTGTAAATATTGTATGGAATGACCCCTATGTATCCTCCTTACATAGAATAAAGCAAATTCGGAATTCACCTCGTTAATCTTGAAAACTACTAAACGGATTTGTGAAAATTTTTTAATAGGGGTATTATCATTAGGCCTGAGAGTTTCTATGGGGTTGCCATCTGTCTAAAAAATTTTAAGATCCGCTACGTTCGTTGGATTTGAGAAAATGGGGTGTCAAATGAAGGTGCTGGGCCTCTAGATATCTAATAATGTATTATCTTTTTAGTAGGGTTACCACTATTTTAAAAATTATAATATCTTCACAGTTAGTTGGACTAAAAATGAGGTGCTAAGTGAAAGGATTCGGTCCCCGGATCTGCAACAGAGTTTTATTTTTTTTAGCGGGGTTACCACCTTTTTAGAAATTACTACCTTACATATACGTATTAATTTTTTGTTAATGACATCAGATTTTCACAGTTCATTCAATTTACACAAAATAAGGTGTCAAGAGCTCGGTCTATAAATGTGCAGCACATTTTTATTTTTTCGTAAGGGTTGCCGCCTGTTTTAAAAGTCGAAACGAAAGAGTTCAAAGAAATCTTTAGTTTGAATATTTAAGCTATTTTTTGAGGTGTTTGAAGGAGATATGGAGAAGAACATATGGGTCAAGTTTGAAAATGATAACTTTCTATTTTAATTCCGGCCAGTGTGCAATGTTTAAACCTAGTAGTCAGAGTTCAAAAGTGGCATATTATATTTCAAAAAAAGTTATTTTGCTGCCTTTTCTCCCATGAGGCGATTTCTTACGAGGCTCGTATATAAGGCCGCCTGTACTGAACAATTGCTCACTTGGAATGCTGGCGGATGGAGCGCTCAAATATATCCCGGCTAGATCTGACAATTTGTCGTATTTTAGTTTGGTTTTCTACCAATCGAGAGGATTTTCATCGAGATGAGCTCATTTTTCTTTAAGATAGGCCTTCAGTTGAGCTTTAATTCCACATTTTTTAATGTCTCCAGATACTACTTCCAACTCTTAGCTTTCGCTGGAGGAATCTAAAATTATTTCAAGGTTGCTTATAAGACTTTTAGCAGTACTCGTTGAAGGCCCATCAATATAGCTTGAGATACTACTTAACCGTTTAGCGCCTGAAGCTAAAAGCCGGTTATTTTCCACACCCTGGTTAGACAGACTTAGAGCCATTCCAACAATATTAGAGTTGACTCGCTGCCCATGTACACATTCGCATTCGCAAAACATTCGTATCATTTAATGCGAATGCGAATGTAAACATTCGCAACATCTCTGGTACACATGGCCATAAAATACACATATGCATACGTAAGTACACATACAAACAAATTAATGTATTTCAATGCATAGTCACTTCTAACTAATAGTAAAATGACCTCTTCGAGTGCTGTTTGAAATTTCATTTAATTATGAATTACATTCAAATCGATTTCCCTTATAATTATTGTTGTTCGTATTTGCATTGCTTGTTGTTAGCGATGTTAAAAGTACTATTGTCCTTGTAAATCCACTTGCTTGGGACAGCAACAGCTGCAGTCAGTATCGTGCAATTGACAATGATGGATTCTATTTTCTACTAAAAACAAAGAAAACTTATTTCTAAGCCCAAAAACGAGTAGATATTTTTAATTTTAAAATGCTCGATGACACTGCACATATTGTTAAAGAATTTGTTTATTGTATTTTAAGCAGAGGTGGTTCAAAAATGGCGCCTACACTTTACTACTTGCCACCTAGTCCACCATGTCGCAG
>NW_023466155.1:0-7861 GCF_013731165.1 Rhagoletis pomonella | reverse complement strand
TATAAATCGAAAATAACAATTATTTTTGATTTTTATATTATATGTCTAAGATAACAGTTATTGAAGACTTTTACTTAAAAAAGTCATCATTAAAAATCAGACAGTGGCTTTTACTTTTAAAAGTCATCAATATAAATCAGTCACCGACTAAATAAGTCTTCGATAACTGTTATGTAAGACATATAATTTAAAAATCAAAAATAGCTCTTATTTATAAAATTCGGAAATAACGGTTATTTAAGGAGTAATCAAATAAAAATCGTTAAATAATTGTTAAAGAGCGATTTTTTAATAAACGTTGTAACTGTTCCGGTTAAAAATTGAAGGATTTCAATATAGACAAATGTGTAGATGATAATCAGGCCTGATAAATACAAGTTCACGCACGTACTTTATAAGTATATCGATAATAATATCGAAAAACTAATTGATAAAAATTTTGGTAATCATATCGATATCCATGTTGACGAATATAGCTACGTCGATAAATATGCAGATCTTTTTTAACAGTTTACACCACGATAACGATATCAATGCATGTGTCATTTTTCTGAAATTTATTAGGATTTACCGGCTAACCAATATTTGCTCCTCCAAAATTCTGGAGGGCAAAATTTCGTGTCTGTAACTGCTCATATCTGAACAATCAGTTGTATGGGGGTTATATCTATGTTGTAATGATCTTATTTTAAAGATATAAATGTTTTTCGAGACTAAATATATATATATCGATAAATATATCAATACAAATATCGATTATCATAACGTATCGATAAAAATGTCGATGAATATATCGATAAAAGTGTCGATAAGTATATCTGTAAATACATAAATCCATATCAAGATCGATAATATAACGAAAATTCCGAAATAGTCGCACATGTCACGAAATAGCCCCGGGAATCTCGCAGTATGCTGGAAAACCCCTTAAAAGTCCCGAAAATTCCGAAATAGTCTTGAAAATCTTGATTTAGTCCCGAAAATCGCTAAAATCCCGATATAGTTCCCAAATTGGCGCATGGTGAGCTTAGGTGCGGTGTGGTGAGAGCGGGTGTGATGAGTTAAGGTTTGGTGAAATTAGATGTGGTAAGATCAGTTGTGGTGACTCCAAGTGTGGTGTGGTGAGTTTGTGTGGGTTGAGTTATTTTAAGGTGAAGTAAGATGTTAATTTGTTAAACACCCAAGTATTTTCAATTGTATTTATAAAACCATAATAAACTTATTCTAAGTTGTCTTTTTATGTAATATTAAGTGATAGGAAAGCATTAATCAGACATGCCACAGAGTAACTGAAATCTTTCGGTTATTTTCATGATACGATCTTCTATTAGGCTCACATTAGAGATGCTGTGAAGTTTTATGGTTGAGAAATACCACAGTAGCCTCAATATCATTTTCAAGAGCTTATTTTGACAAATTTGAACTTTTTTAATATACATTCTGACACAATTTTCCCAACCAGGACAAGCATAAAGCATCATAGCGTGAAATATTGTTTTTAATATAATAATTTTATTATCGGTGCTTAGATCGATAGATTTTCGATTTATCAATGTGTAAACCATTTTTGTTGCAATATTTACGTTATTGATTATATTTTTAACATGTACGTAAATTCTCTAAGGCTTCATTTTACTCCAAATATTTACTAACAATTTTTATCAGCCAAGCTAATATTTTATTCCTGTATGAGTGCCTTTTCAGAAAACAATTCTCCATCACGGGTTGCCTTATAAATATTACACAGAGTAGATGTTTATAAAAATTTAGCTTGAAACTGAAAAATTAAAGTCGACATTAAAATTTGTTCGCACAAACTGTTGACAATTCTTTTTGTTCACCTCACTTGAAGTGTTTGTGCACTTTTTGAATTTAGTGAGAGTATGTAAAAGTGATTTATTGTTTTTATTTTCCAAAATCCCCCATTTAGCTTTAATCAGTTCTCACCGAATCAAAACCTCATACATCACGCTTCTGTCGGGTTAAACAGGACATCTGCGCCTTAGCGTAAAATTTAGCAAAAAAAAAAACTTTCTACAACTGGTTGCGAACGACATTTTTCTCACACAGACAATTTGTTTAGTCATACTTAAATGCATGTTGAACAAGTAAGAAAGTCTAAGTTCGGGCGGAGCCGAACATTAAATACCCGGCGCAAGTATTAAATATATGTTTTCCTCCTTTCCGAAAGCTACCGCTACATGATAAGCCGGGGTGTATACATTTTAAGTAAATTAGCGTCCTTAAATTTCGAAATATTGAAATTTCAAGCATTTCTGAAATTTACCGTTATATGAAAAGCGGCCTCAATTTTAGTCCGATTTCAACAATTTTCAACGGTTTGCTTTTATGTGGCAAGCACAATAACCAAACCGAGCTTGGTACAAATTGCTAGAACGGTTAGCGAGATACATACATATATGTGATCACAAGTGGGCGGTGCTACGCCCATTTTCCAAAATTTTGTCATAAACGTATTTCTTGGTAAAGAATTGTTGCAACCATCAATTTTGAATAAATTAGCTTCAATATTTACTGATTTATCGAAGATTTTGCATTTCTCGAAATTACCGTTATATGGGATGTGGGCGTGGTTATTGTCCGATTTTAGAAATTTTCGGCCATTTGGTATGCTGTACCAGGACCAACAACTGTGCCAAGTTTGGAAGAAATTGGTGTAGCGGTTACCAAGATATACACATGTAACCATAAGTGCGCGTGGCTACGCCCATTTGCCAAAATTTTTTAATATTCTTATTTTTCGTCTAAAACTCATTGCAAATATCAATTTTGAGTGAATTATCTTCAGCAGTTACTAAAATATCGCAGTTTTCGTTTTTCTGAAAATTACCGTTATATGGGAGGTAGGCGTGGTTATTGTCCGATTTTTAAACTTTTCAGTCATTTAGTATGCTGTACTAAGGCCAACAACTGTGCCAAGTTTGGAAGAAATTGGTGCAGCGGTTACCAAGATATACAGATGTAACCATAAGTGGGCGTGGCTACGCCCATTTTCCAAAAATTTATAATATTCATGTTTTCCGTCTGAGACTCATTGTAAGTATCAATTTTGAGTGAATTATCTTCAGTAGTTACTAAAATATCGCAGTTTTCGTATTTTTTTAAATTACCGTTATATGGGAGGTAGGCGTGGTTATTGTCCGATTTCGCCCATTTTCAATACCATCCGTCCTACGCCCAAAAGAAGTTCACGTACCAAGTTTCGTTAAGATATCTCAATTTTTACTCGAGTTATCGTGTGCACAGACGGACAGACGGACGGACGGACGGACGGACGGACGGACAGACAGTCACCGCTTAATCGATTTCTCTTTTCATTCTGATCATTTATGTATACATTTGTCTATATCTATCTCGATTCGTTTTGCCTGTTACAAACAACCGTTATGTGAACAAAGTTATAATACCCTTGTGCACAAGTGCGCTCGGGTATAAAAATATGTATATGTCTACGCTCTCAGCTACGTATATGTAGGTTTACGTGTGCGAATACATACATACGAGTAAGTACATATAACAATAATAAACACTTCTTTACTGTTTGGGTAGACTACTCTCATGACTGAGGGGTATTAGGCGAAGATAAACCGTAACGGCTTGTCCTTTTCCCATGATTTATATTCGTTGACACTATGCTATGAGACCTTACAACAACCAACAATTGGCGACCGACTAAAGGCCGAGCGTATTTATTTCTCAACAATTTACGGCAAAGCCACTAATCCGTCCGACTTTTAGTGCTTCTCCATTACTTGGTGTGGAATTTTTTGATATTTTTTTTATTTTTCTTTATATTTTTCCCCCTCTTTGTGAAACTTTTTATATGCATTACTTCTGCTGCTTTCACTTAAGCGGATTTATTTGTTTCTGCCAACTTTTTCTATACAGCTGTGTTGTTATCCTTTACGCTTGAAATACATATTTGTAGAAAGAAAATTTATGATGTACCCTTTATGAACATTTATTTAGTACTTACTTGCATATGCATTGTATGTATTGCATTGCATGTATGCATGTGTACGTGTTTAGGTTTGAGTGAAAATTTTTAATAGAAATTACGACTAATTATGTAGTTGGATTGTGGCTGCGAGTGCGACTGGTTAGATATAATAGACTGTCTACTGGAATTAATGTCCGAGTTTATCGAAATAAAAATAGGGGCTGCTTTAAATTTTTCCAACAATGTTTTTTAATTTTAAAAAAATGTTTACTGAGCTTAAATCGGATATCAAAATGCTTACTGTTTATTCAAATTAACGTAAGCGGCATTTTTTCAAAATTTTCTTTTTGATGCAGAAATATTCCTTGAGAAATCTAGATGCATTTCTGCATCAAAATGAAAATTTTGAAAAAAAAACTGTCGCTTACGTTATTTTGGTGTCTAGGCGTTGATATCGATCCCTAACTGCCAAATTGATTTTCTTTTTGGCGCAGAAATATTCCTAGAGCATCTAGATGCATTGCTGCAACAAAAAGAAAATATTTTAATTAGAGAGTTGCCACCTGGTTGAAAAATGCAGTTTAAATAAATTGATAATATAAAGAAAATATTGCAATATGGCTATCGAGACAAAGAGGTTTAAGAAGGCTTACCCACGAAATAATTTTTTTGGGGAAGTTGCCACATGTTTAAAAATTTTAATTTAATGTTATTTGATTGATAAAAGATAAGTTAAATATTGCAATATGGGTATCAAACTGAAGAGGAAGGCTTACTGCCGAAAATATTTTTGAGGAGGGTGGCCACCTGGTGGAAAAATGGATTTTAACTAAATTGATAAAATAGTTGAAATATTGTAATACAGGTATCAAACGACACAAATATGCTTTTAAGGCGCAGTGAAGCACGTCGGGTATAATCATCAGGGAACGAACTTTTAGGATCTAAAAACCTATAAATAAAAGGCAAAATAGCGAAAGGCAGGAAACTAGAACTAGAAATCGCAGAAAAGGCAAAATAGGGCACTAAAAATCGACAAAAACCGAAAAATAATCAAAAGTTACATTTATTCCAGAAATGTTTATGTATTTTACAAATAAAAAGAAAAACTATGAACTAGTTTCATTATATGAAAAATTTTGACTTTGAATCTTTTACTATTTGAACAACATTGAACCACATTTTAAAGTTTTCTGGCAGCATTTCCATTCGATTTTTGCGAAGAAAACGCTCGACGTGAGTTGATACAAGTGGCGTCCCAATTTAAATATGGAACGGTTAAAACTTTCATATTATCAGGCCTTTTACAACAAAAGGCCAGTATGCAGCTCTCAAGAAAACGGACAAGAAAAAACTTGCCATTATTTCGTGTGTGTGTGTCGAAGGAATTTTGACAACTGATCCTGTTGCCTCACTCTTTCCTCAAGAAATACGAAATTTTTTTATTGAAAACAAACCTCTACAATTTTGCTCTTCATCGACAGTAAGTTGATCAAAATATTGCCTTTTTTTCGAAAACATTTAAATAGGCAAGTTTCCGGACTGAGGGCCAACTCACTCCATTTATTTTCTATTAAAGAACACGCCCCTTTAAAACAGCTGGTTGTCGGTTCGAAAATTAGTCCCTTAATTAAACAAATTAGGTCCCACTATTTGAATATTCCAAGACAGGCTTGAACTTTATTTTCTCCAGTTACTTTATATATTTATTTTCTTCTCTAGATCTCTTCTCTGGATATTTTTGAAATGCTTCACGAATAGCTTGGCGGCTTGGATTTTTTTAGAATTGTAAAGCTTTTTTAACTTTCAAATGCAATAATTTCGGCCTTGAAATGGAATACTAGCGCGCTGCTAAATAGCATTAATCGCCCGGTTACTCAAGTTGTAACCCCTGACAAGGACTTGCGCTGCTCGATCCATGCGTAACACATCAACACCTTAAAGGAGACAATTAAGGCATTTGATCTACCGGTAAACCTTAATACCTAGCCCAAACAGTCAATATATATTTATACGGTAAAGTCGCACGAAATGCGGGTTGTTCCCAGAATTTTGGAAAAACTTGTTTTTTTTCTATGCAAGTTTGGTTCTCGTTAATGCTGTATACGTACTTACGTTATAACTTCCCATTTTATGCCATAATCGTTCCCAATATTCTTATTACAAATTAATTAATTTACTTCCCTGCATGCGTTTTACGCAAAACCGCTGTTGCCATAACATCGACGAGGACTATTAATTTTTGTCTAGGTTACCATGCGGCCCTGAGACTACTATACGCTTTGACGTCACTTTTAATGCTACTCTTATTGTTATTATTATTGCATTTGCGCTCATTAGGCCATGTCGTACAACTTTTCTTATTACACAACTTACCTAGCATTGCTTAAGTAGTAGACGTCATAAACTTGCGGAATTATGATTATTATTAATAAATACATAGAAACACTGTAATACCATACCAAGGCTACGGCTATGGCAAGTATTTACACAGAAATGTATGTAGGTAAACAATTTTAACGAGATGGCATCATTAAATGCTTTCATAATTTCATGGTTTTGTGGCATTTCTCTCTGCCTACAGGTAGGCAGGCAATACATTTGCATACATTTATGTATGTAAAGGCACAATTGCCTACTTTCGTGCGACACTTCAATGAGACAGCCTACGCTTTTTGTGCTTTGAGCTTTTGTTTAAGTGCCTAAATTGCGGCAACGTATTTTAGAGTTACACGTGTACTTTACCCGAGGCATTAGATTGCCGTAACACAATTACAAGTGAAAATTTTCAGGAATATTTTAAGGAAAATTAAGGCAAAAATTGAATTTTTAAATTTTAAATTATTTAAGGTAAATCAAGGTTTTTAAGAAATGAATCATATTCAATTCATAGGTCGCCAGCAGAACTTTCTTATTGACAGGAGCATTCGAACAATCCAAAATACTTCCACCGATGCCCACTAGTACGTAGCTTCACCATTGCCAAGAGCTTCCCGGGCGATTAGCCTGTACTTTAACGGCGTCACCAGTATAAAAAAAAAATCTTTTCGGATCTTGCTCTGGCCAGCGATCGAACTTTGGTTCAACCAGATGGAATTTCGCTTCACTAACCACTCGGCTATGGCGGACGGCGGTTTTAGGCGTGTTCACCGTTTTTCCTTGCAACTCGTACTTTTTGACATTTTGACGAATATTGGTTTAAAGATACATGCGTACACTACCCACCTTTCATAATCATTCTAACTACTGCTACTATTTTGATACTTCTTTTGAGCGCATAAATCATTTAATTTGGTTGGACAGGATGCTTTAACATGTCAGGAAATTAGGTTAAGCGGCAGCAACAAAAGGTAACATGCAAATTGTGAGGGTTAGTGTCGACCTAACTATGTTGCTATTTTAAATAGTTGGTCAATTGTTTTCAACAAAAAGTAACAAAACCCAAACAAATTTTCAATGTCGGTTTTATTTACATTTTGTGACACACAGAACAACTTTTGTTTTAACGCTTTTTGCAAAATTGAAAAAGTTTCAACTTCTGCTATGCATTTTATTAAAACAGCGCATGCGTTTACCAAATATTAGCTAACTTGACTGCGCACACACATAAATAGAGGCTTAGTGGCGACTGTCACACTAATAAAATGTGTTGTCAGACAAGCAAAAGTTTTTGGGCGAAATTGTGATACAAGCGTCCTTGCATAAACGCATATTTTATAAGTAAAAATGCATATGCATACATATTAGGGTGGTTATTAAAAATAATATCTGTTTTACTTGGGGCACCTCCTTATTTTGTTTTACAAAGCTTTTAAACAAGCTTCAAAAAATGTAGCTTTTAAATCTGATAAATTTCGTATATTATTGAATAAAATTCAACAAAATTTTAGGGACCCCCCC
>NW_023466154.1:0-7862 GCF_013731165.1 Rhagoletis pomonella | reverse complement strand
GGACGGACACCTCACTCTCGAATCAAAATGGCCTTTTCAACACAAAAGGAATTCTTTCATGTGCCCTTCATGAACGAAACGGTCGACTATGAGTGCCGCAGAGCTTGCGTCAAATTGAAGACCTATCAATCGACCACCGACGATCGCTCGTGGGCCATGGATGAGTCGCTCCAATCGAGATTCCTGTCAGATTTGGTCACTTGCCAGACGCCGGTAAGTCAATACGAATACCCAACTCGGGAGTAATTTTAAACAAACATTTAATAAAAAAATAATAAAATCCTTACTAGAAATAAAAACACCAGTTAAGGAATCTTAGTGATAGCATAACATACATGAAGTATTTTCCCTAATTTGAAACATTTTACTCGTTCCAGGTTGGCGGTTTCGGTATTGGCGACGATGACGAATATGAAAACGATGAAGCAGGGCCTGCAGGAGGACAAAGACGAATAAATAGAAACTACGGGCGTGGAGGTGATGGTCGCGGCGCTCGTGGAAAACATGCAGATGATGGCAATCGCTATAGCGCTAGCGCTGGTATAGATGGCGATGTGGGCAGTTCCGGTCCAAGTGGAAGTGGACGTGGAGGTGGATATGCTCCACAATATGGTTATCGCAACGCCGCTTATATCGGAGGTGGAGGTGTTGGTCATGGTGCTGGCGCTTCTGGTGGTGGCGCTTCTGGTGGTGGCGGCGGTGTAGCTGGCAAACAGGGTCAAGGTGGTCTCGTTACCGCTGATAGTGTACTTGCGTGCGCCAACGAACAAATGGGCCGTCTACAGGATCTGCTGTTGGACAAGCAGAAACTCGAAAAGCAATTAGAGGTGTCGAATGAACGCTTGAAAGTCGCCAATATGGAGAATGACAAAATCAAGGCGATCATGAATGATAGATTCGATAGCAATCATGCGAAGGATTTCTACAATAAAATACAGAAACTTGCAACAAGCGGCAAAATAAACAGAAGCGAAGAGAATGAACTACTCCACATCTACAATAAAATCGAAGATATGAATAAAGCTTATGAAGTTTTACAAGCCGAAAATGCCCATCTGAAGCGACTTATGGAGAAGCTGTCGTTGCGGGCCTCCTACGAAGCAATCAAAATGGAACCAGAAAAAAGCAATGATGTGCCGTTTCTACAGAATGAGGTAAACAAATTGCGCCAGGAGGTATCCATGCTAAGGAAGTACGAAGATGATAAGTTGAAGGGACGCACGGATAGTAATCGAAATAAGTCGCCCGATGTCGATCCCGAGACACTCAAGGCAACGATAAAGGAGCGCAATGCTTTGCGTGAGAAATGCAAAACGTTCAAAGAACTCGAGGCAAGGGTATATGAGCTGCAGAAGATAGCCAATGAAGCCGATAAAATGTCTGATAGTTTATCGAACGATTTGGATAATCAATCCAAGCATATTGTGGAAATGGAGCAGGAGATGAAGCAGATGCAAGATTACTACGAAGATCAAATGGACAAGCTGAAGTACAACGAGGATGTGTTGAAGGTGAGTTTTCTTTTCTGTTTTTTTAGTCAAAAAATTTGCGAGAATGTTTCAAACAAAAATGTATTATACAACGAAAACGAAAACGGTATTCGCAATCGCCAACGCGTAAAGGTCCGCAAATCTTTCGCAGAATATTTTTCTCGAAAACTGTCAAGAGACGCTTCATCAGATTTTTTCGTTGTCCATGCTAGTGGCACAGGCATGATGAGTATGAGATTATAGGGTGTGATTTTTGTACGACGAGAGCGGACTTTACTTCTCAATTGCTTAGTGATTCTCCGTTGGATTTCAAGGCGGACGTTATTATTGGTGTTAATGCTGCTGATTCCCAAATTAAACGAAGTTCTACCTACCAAATAACCAATACGTTTTTCTCTCTTCCCACCCACAGTGTAAGCTGGAGGAAATGAAAGAAGACCTAATTCGTGCCAGATGTAGCGCACAAAAAGCGGAATGCTTACAAATGGAAATTAGCTGCTTGCGAAACGAGCTGATGCGACGTGATCGGTCGCTGAACGATTACGATTGCCAGTATAAACAATTGATGGTAAGTAAATTGTTCCGCTTTTTTCTTTTAACCCTCTAATGTACACGCTTGTCACTGGACAAAAATCAAATAAATTTTAGTAGGACCAAAGCAATTTTTTGACTTTTGTCAAGCACTATATAATATAATTTTACGATAGCCAATCGAGAAGCTGTTTTCACCTTGTAACAGGTTTATTTTTTTTTGCTAGTTATGCAAAGCTGTGCCGATTGCGCAAGCACATCGAACTTAGTCCTTCATTTTTGCTTGTAAGTGCCTTTGATTTTGCAACAGGTTCCTAGACATCGTCGCGTCCAACACTATTTCACATTATGTACTTCTTATCGTATCAAAGTTCTTGTCGCTCAGATTGTGTCAAAGAACTAAGCATTCTTAATACTCTCCTATTATCTTACCTAGTGGCGCCCTCACCTTTGGTAGATAACGCGAAGCCAGTAAGAAATCAAAATAAAATAGAAAAATCAGAAACTGCTCTCTCAATTTCCAGCAGTTTTAGTGTGATGCATTAGAGGGTTAAGACATATATATAACTTAAGTATTTTAGCGAGCACTTTTTGTATGTATTTTCGTTTCTTTTCGATTTCATATGTATACATGCATAAATACATGTAGTACAAGGCCCAGAAATTTAGAAATAGTGGCTATTGTATGTGCTATCGAAACCCAGATGCTGGCCATGATAATGATAATTCTTTGTCGGATAGTTGACTGCAAAGCAATGCCTCCTCGCTAAATTCTATACATAAATATAATATGAATATTATGTGCAATAGCATTGTATTTTATGTTTACGTATTTTTTTCTACAAATTTTTCATCGCCCATATCTACTACTGCATGCGAGGAACACCACTTTTATTACATCTAATTAGTTGTTTACTACAAATTAAACTGTATTTGCTTGCAATCTGTGTTTTTTTTTTGTTCAATACATATTTAAGAAATTGTGTGAAGTTAAATAAATCGGTTGTTGAAAAAAAAAATTAAAAATTTTGCAATGCAATTAATTCGAAAGTGCGGGTATAGATTTTAGAGTGGGATAGATTTAAGATAAAACAGGAACCGTAACGGTTATAGCTTATATATTGCATTGTATAATTTTAAGACCGCCATATATTAACAAGTTTTGATGTATTTATTTTTACAATATTTAGTTTTAATTGTATGCTAATAAAAATGTCCATCTATAACAAACACCATATCAATCCACTCTTCAGAATTTGTGCAAAAATTATAAAATTATAAAAAAAAAAGTTTTCGTATGCAATATACCGTTGATTTTTGGCATTTTTTTTTTTTTTTTTTTCTCGATTGTTCTCGATGTTTTCCCTTGTAGACGAATTGCCAGTGCTTAAGTTAAAGTAACATATTAGCTAACAATCGAAACCAATCTCGACCTTGCTGCTGGCCAGCGGTTGTTAAAACATATCGATGGTTCTCTGTCGCAGATTGGCAACGGATCGCCAGTCGCGTTTAACATTCGATAACAATCGGCCAGAACATTTCGGACTAGCTTGTGGAATATGGCAACTTTTTTTGTACATGCAATCGATTTTTATTTTTTTTTTTTTACATGTTTGTGTTCGTATGGAAAAGTGCTTATGTCGAAAAGCTGACTTTAGTATAACAACTTTTGGTAAATAAATGTGCAAGAAATAGTTCCGATACTAGCAAGTCAATATTTTTATTAAGTCTCATCCAAAAATTCCTTGTCGTTCAAAGAATAAAAGGAATGCCGCATTATACTAAAGCCAGCCTTTCGAAATAAGCTAATTTTCCATACGAACACAGATGTAATAACTGGTTGGTAAACAAATAAATGTGATCAATGTTAGTAATTATAGGGAGTGCTGGCTTCTACGGTTTGCTTTTTAATTATAATTTTATAAAGAGGACATAAAACGACGTGTTTTAATGTTACGAATAGTAATTCCACACAAATATGCTATTTTTAGGAAGTTTTCTTTTGCCTATATACCCAGCAATTATCTCAATCAGTTTAATTTTAAATTTTAATTTCCGAAAAATATTTTTAAAACTTACATTTGTCTGCGATATGTAAATATAAATATACGTACTTAAAATAACGTTCGAATATCTGCATTTTCAATATTCCCAACTTTAAAAATATGTATTTAATATAAAACTGCACAAGCCTACGAAAGCTATCGATTGAGTTGACTCTCGACGTCTTCGATGTTAAGTTAGTCGACTCGAAAAAAAATCTCGGTTGTATAGTCGGGCAGCGAGTCGATTATTGACTCGATTACATTTTTGCAACGATGGCGATTCTCTCGATCGCTTAAACATCTTGTACTCGCCCATTACTAAATAAAATAATATAAAAGTGAATAGTCAAAATTCGTTAATATTTGGCGGTCTTATAATTGTAAGACGCAGTGTATAAAAAAAATTACTTTTTAATGATTACATATTTACTGGGTTTTATTTTTTGCTTAGAAACCAAAAGGAGTTTCTGGTATTTTCCTTACAGGATAAATTAATATTAACGCACGCCATCAATTGATTGTCAAAAATTTCTCATGCACATACAACTTGTATGCTCCCAACCATGGGCGTAGCCAGGTAGGGGCACGGGGTGCTCGAGAGAATGAAATTTTTTTATTTGATTACCGTTTAAAAGTGTTCGTATTTAAATCAAGAGAAAAGTAATTCAAAAAAAATTGATTTTTCCATTATACGTGCAAAAAATTGTGCGACTAATCTCTAAAGCGAGTATTCCGAGATTACTCTCAATAGGGTACAATTGGGCATTAATTAGTCCCAACTAGTCTCATACGGGTACTATTGGAGGTCAATTAGTCTCGACTCATCCCTTATAGGTATAATTGGAGATCAATTAGTCCCCAACTCATCTCTAACGGGTACTATTAACGATTTAATGATATGTACGCACTTAGTCAATGAAATTTCATGTGCGGCGTTGGCACACAGAGAGAGTATTCGCCTAACAAAACTGAGCACCCCGGCTCGAATCTCAGCTGGTGCAAATTTTTTATTTTTATTTTTTAAAAGTGACTAGTCGCTTTTCATACCCGTTCGGGTATAAAGGTGAACAATTAGTCTCTTCATAGGACATGCTCGAACAAAAGCGATCAGTTCATTCCATATAAAGAAAGCAAAAGTGGTATTAGTCGCATGCTCCTTTGCGATTGCCCCCGGAGTCATCCCGGATTAGTCCCATTTTTTGCAGGGAAAGAACAAATCGCGCGCTGTGATGTTGATTCAAGCTCAACATTTGAAAACACATTCACATACATACATACATATATATATGGTTGTAGCTGAGTGTTCAAAGACGCTTGGTACAATTGGTTGCTGCCAAGAGGGTCCGTCCATCAGACGGAACATAAAAATTTTATTTTTTTTTTCTTAATTACGAAAAAACATCTGCACTTCACAACTACATATTTTATAACGAACATACTCAAATTTAAAGCGAGTTGGGTTGGTGCTCTTTCATATGCGTATTTTTTTTTTTTGCACTTTTTTTTTAATTCTAAAATATATAGTGACGAAGACGTAAGACGACATATACATAGACATACATATATATGTATCAAAAGCCTGCATGAATTCATTCAAAATGGCTTATAAATTATTTATATACAAAACGAATGAATGATTTCTGCTTTAAATTTGATTTTTTGCCGAATTTTCTAAAATTAAATAATATGAAATCTGAAGAAAATCGGTAAAGTAATGAAAATAATGGTGCTATGTGAAGAATTTCTTGTAGAATTTTTTCCGAATTTTCTTTATTTTTCATACAGAAATTTCTATACGAGTTCGTGTCAACCCCGTCATATAATTTTCTTTGAAGATTCGTAAAAAAATCGTTACAGAAATGAGATACTCCTAACGATTTCCTTAAGATTTCGTGAACTTTGGTTTGCAGGGTTGCTAAGGGATCCGATTTTGTCAAGAGGTAGCGAGAGAACGGTTTTCTGAGCACACCTTTTATTATTGAATCATGGTATGTACTCAGTATGTACTTACATTTCTTTTTAAAACAATAAAATATACACATTAAAAGAAAATTAATAAAAAAAAAAACACTGCCCAGAAGCTTGCCGTCGGATCTCTCGAGTGGGGTGCCAGTGTTTTACTAACTCGCGAACAAAATTATGTACAAGTGAAAAGAGCTTTTCGCCTCATTTCGTTTTCATTTTGTAAAATTAAAACTAATTAAAATTGGTGTGGTGTATGCATCTTTCATGGCTGGCTCTGGATCGGACACGCAACTTGCCTGTCGGAGCTTCTTACTCATTAGACCAACATCTTTTCTACTCCCCCTACCATCCATTCAAAGAACCAGATATTCATAGCTTCAATCACGCTCGCCTTGATCGTATTTACAGCGGCAGTATGTAGACATGGGCTTGAAGAGCAACAGGAAAAGAGTTCGTTTTCGTAAGGTTTGGGCTTCGTGTGGGCAATTCGATCGAAGTTCATGGCCAGCAGACTCGACTACAGAAACGGAAATATTGACCACTAAATGCAAAAATAAAAGCATACTTGCGTAATAAAGTAAATGAATTAGAATATCAGGAAAAGACAGATCAAAAATAAGTAAGGAAGAAATGCAACAAGATTGTTGCTGTACTGAAAAACATAAATATGAATTTGCTACAAAAGAAAAAAAAAAACAAGCAACAACATTACTCGGTAGAAAGCCTTAAGCAATTCAGTTGCACTCATAATTTCACTACATACATATATGTATTATGATTACAAAGTATTCATTTACTTTTTTCCTTGGCATCATTCATTTCGCACTTCACTTCGTCCAATGAACCGACTAATAATCCAATGAATCAACCA
This sequence comes from Rhagoletis pomonella, assembly GCF_013731165.1. NCBI lineage: Eukaryota > Metazoa > Arthropoda > Insecta > Diptera > Tephritidae > Rhagoletis > Rhagoletis pomonella. The sequence continues at coordinate 960 of NW_023466154.1, read as the reverse complement.
AAACGTAGAATGTTATCGACGAGTTGCAGGGCAACGCCATTCAAAATCTTCACGATACACAAACTCAAACTTGTGCCGATTATATGGAGGACTTGACATTCTTTGCGCGCGCCACCTTGAGCGAAATCAAGAAGGAGCTGAGGAAACGTGGCGGCGATGGCGACAACATCGGTGGCGGCGGCATTTTCGATGGACACGCCATCACCGACGGCCTGAGTCCCGACGAATGTTGTGCCGAAATGCGACGTCTACAAGATATCGTCAAGCAATTAACCAAACAAAACGAGATATTGCAAAGTAACGTAAAGAAAGCGGCCGAAGACTTATGCGCAGACGCTCTTAAAAAGTTGGAGGAAATGGAGGAGAAATATAAGAAAGCTCAAGACGATATTGCAAACTTGAAGAAGGGCAAGGACGATCTTAATATGCGTGCGATGAATAAACTTCACGAGTTCTCTGATCGTGTCGATAAATTGGATTCGGATGTGAGTGAGACGGCAAAAGATACAGCTGGTATGGATAAGGACTTGAAGGAATCAATGAAACTAGTAAGGGAGATAAGTGATATACATCTGAAGAATGCGGAGTTGTCGAATGCAGTGCATGCGATTACCACGCGCGATGACGAGAAACTGATCGACGACCTACGCAGGCAATTGCTCGAAGAGCAAGCGAAGAACAATAAATGCCAGGAAGAGAATAAACACTTACAAGATGCTCTTGTCAAACGTGGCATTGATCCAGATTTGGTTAAGAAAGACCTCATTAAGGGCACTGATGATGCGCAAAAAGAAGGTCCCGGTGTCGAAAGGGTCGGTCGTGGTGCCGATCAAGATACCCAGAGAAGGGGCCCTGGTGGCGGTCTAGTTGGCCAAAGAGAAGGTCCTGGTGTCAGTGAAGATGACAGAAGGGGGGGCTTTGGCGTTGGTCAAGATGACAGAAGGGGAGGCCCTGATGCCG
>NW_023466153.1:0-7865 GCF_013731165.1 Rhagoletis pomonella | reverse complement strand
AACACTTATAAAAATTACTTATTTGTGAGGTCGAAATGGGACTGAAAAGAAATAAAAATTTAGTTATGTACTCGGAAAAACGAAAAACCTTTTTTTGTTTACTTTTTGTTTGGTTCGTATGCTTCTGCTATGATTTTATATTTATTTATTATACGGCGAATATGCATATTAAATGTAAGAAAAAGTGGTGGTTTTCTGCGTGCCATAGACTTACTTCATACTAAAACTGATAAACTAGCTTTTCGAGAAGAAATGACTATTAAAAATTATGGGCGTGGCTAATATCTATAAAACAAAACTCGTCTTTAACAGATTTTTACTTTTCTTGCCCCCGTCGAATTCTGGTAAAGAGCTAAAATCATATATGTAAGTAACGGAATTTTCTTATTAAGGAAATATACGATCAAAAAGTAGCCAATGCACCTTTTAAAAATCCAAAGATACTGGGCCGTATGCATAAAACCTAAGCAAATACTTTTTTTTTTTTAATTTCAGACCTTTACTCAATTTGTTCAAATAAATTTCAGTGAAAGGTATGCAATTTTAAGAAAAAGCATGTGCTTAGCTTTTATGCATATGGTCCATTGTGTCGAGGGCCTTTGCTCAGAATCTTGTTACGTTTAATTTGGAATAGCCGCATATACAATGTTTAAATGTGTTTGTAGTTAAAACACTTTGATTTCTCAGAACTTGTTTTAATTTTTTCCTGCTACTCACACCTATGCTTTTTTGTTATAAGTGTTTACGTTCTTTGCCTTTTCATTACAAAAACGTAGAAAAAGTTTTGTATGGTAATTTTAAAGTCTCGGATCTTAGCAAATTTCGAACATCTAGTTCTTTGTTTACCCACTGTTTAAAAGTACTTTTTCCACAAAGTATAAAAAGCTGGTATTCTTGGTGGTATTTGTTAGTAGCCACCAACTCTAATAAATGCATTTCGCAACCTAAGTTAAGCTCAATAAATAAACACAAATATATCCAAAAACTATTGGTGGCGCTATATATGTATTTATCTCCGATTTTTTGGCTACCAAAAGTACCCGACTAATACACAGATAAGCACTGTAATTCCATTAGCATTCGTCAAAATTACTTACCACTTGAACAGCGCCATCTTTTGATCCTCAGTATTGAAAGTTTTACTTTGGTTTATTTAATATTCATTAATTTTTTATTAAAATATGTGTATCATATTCTTTAACGAAAAGCATTTAAATTAATTTAATTTAATTCAATTTCTAAGTTGTACACAAAATCTGTAACAAATACGTATAACAAAATTTTCAGCAGAATTTCAAACTTAAAAAAAAAATAATAATTGTTTGATATAGATAGATATTCAGTTGAGGGATGCACTGCGACCAGGAGATCTATTGTGCCCTCTTGCTCCTTACAGCACCTCGGTCAGTCCTAGCTCCCTTAGGAAATCCAGTAGATTGTTTGATATAAGGTGGAAGTTTTTAAAAAATCGTGCTTTAAAAAGCTTGGAACACTTGATGAAAATCTGTCGAATTATACAATTTGTATAAAGTTTGAAAATAAGATTCACATGGTTTTTGTTATAGAAAATACTATATATTTTTAAAACATTAATGGATATTAAACAAACAAAGGAAAACTGTCATTACTCAAAGGAGGTTCAAGTGACCAGCACTGTATATACTTACACAATCAGGCCAATTCTGAATTCTTCCAGGGAGTTTGTTCTCCGGGCATTTTCACAGAAAATTTGTGAGGAGAAAATTGCAACTTCGCAAGAGCTATTTGACACTTTTTTGACAGTTCAACTCCGCCATTTAATATAAAAAATTCTTTGGGAATTTTTATCCATGATAGCAGGAAAGGGAAAAGAGAAAACTCCCGCGGAGTTTCTGTTCAGAACCGGCCTGAATATATACACATTATGTGCGATATTAAATCACAAAAGCAAAAGATGAGTAAGTAGTTTTTAACCTTAAGTTCTACATACATCCATAAAATGTTTCTAAAATAAACCATTTTTACTCACATACATTTTTACTCACATAATTTAAAAAAATTCTAAAATAAATCTGACACACTACATAAGTATGCATGTACGAGTATGTACAAAATACATACATACATAGTATACATGGCCTTGGGCACGTTTCGCTACCGATTCACAAAACACTTGCAGTAAAATATAACTCCCTTCGAAATTTCGTTTTATGAAACTCGATAGCGTATGAAAATTTAGTATTCTGAACCTACGTATCACTACTAATCATGCAGAGATTCTTGCCGTTTAAAGGATTTGCCTTTTGGCTTCCTATTAATGCAAAAAAAAATACATATATTCATGCAACCCAGACATCAAAATAGAGTATCGTCATCCTGCAACACTTTACTCAATTCCAAATCACATACATTTTCGAAAAATTTTACTTTCTTGATTTCCCGAGTTTTGTATGAGATTAAAAAATTATTTCTTGTGGTTTTGCTGTTGAACGATATTTTTATAAAAAAAAAATAAGAAAAATTTGACGTCAACAATTTAAGTAAATAAAATCGTCAAATTGTCAGGTTATGTATATTTTTGACGCTGACAGCGCTTAAATGCGTTCAGTTTGTATGTATTGTATTAATTTTAACTTAAAAAAAGAAACACCACTATAGTAGCTACATACATACATATGTATTACACAAACTTGTGCCTCTGAAAATGCTTTATATTTTCAACCATGAACAAAGTTGCTATGAGATCTCATAACCTTTTAAAAATAAAAAATAAAAAATTTTATACCCGCTTTATATATCATTAGTATGTATGTATCGAAATTAGTGCACCGAGTTTCATTACAAAACGTAGAAAAATAAATCCAAATCAGCGTTCCTTCACACATAAATACATACTTATTTACATACATATATATCGTAATCATCTATGCAAAAGGCGCTACTTATTTGACAAATATTCCGAAAAGTGTTTTTAATATTCATTTAGTTTGCTCTCAGACACACTACAAATATTCAAAATCATGTCTTAAAAATGCGAGATGAATTGCCATCTTCAAAACAGCCATGTAAGAATTTCCTTTGTAAATTAAAGAAAAAAATGTGCGCTTCTGTAATATTTTAAATTTATCAAAAAAGGGTCTCGTTTTGCATTCATGATCACGAGACAATGTTTTTAAAGTACATATTAACACAATGTTTGGCCAAACTAAATACACAGAGAAAAATAGTATCAAAAAAAACACTTAAAATATTCGTTAATATTTAGATATTAAAAGTAATTAAGTAAGATGGAGAAAAACCTCGAAACACCGAAGCTTTTAATAAGCTATCAAAATTTAAATGAAAAATATTTTGAATGGCAAAGAAGAGAAACGTTTACTGGTCTTAATTTAGCCCTTTAACCAAAAAGAACTTGGAAACATTTTTTTTTTTTGTTCTTTCACTAAGATTTGTTGCTTACAATGCTAAATGTCAGACTAAAGGACTACATATACCATTTACGACATTATAGTTCCGAAAATGAAAAAAAGTCTACAACTTTAAGCTGGCTCCTAACTGGAACTATCTAGTACATTAGACGGTACTAGAAAAACAAGTTCGCCGTATACCTTCGAATCTGAAGTATTTTTGCAAGGTAATTTCGAAAAAAAAAATTGTTTGCCTAACCTAAGGGCAATTTTCGGCAATAAAAATTTATTTGTCAAATAGTTCTTAGCAAAAGTTTTGGTGAGCCTTGATTTACTATCATTAGGGTGGTACGTTAGGATGATAAGAGCTGAGTTTTGCTTGCTGAGTACTGAAACAAATAATTTGTCACCTCCAGGCAAGAATATCAATATATCATACTTTAAAATCCGAGTTTTAATGCCGAAGCTATGATGTAAAATGTAAAAGGCGACCCCTACGTTCTTCAGACTCGAAGATGTACGGCGAACTTTTCTTTGATAAACTTTTTTATACTTAAATATATAATTATCCCCAAAGGTACTTTTTTTAGATGGCTATTCGAAAAAAGGTAACTACACTACAAATAAACCTTTCATGGTCATATATACATACATATATAAGCAAATAAAAACGTTTCAAGTAAATTAAGAAATGCGTATGAAAAAAAGTTCAAAGTTTAGCCCAAAAAAAAAAATTGGTAATATTTGTTTTTTAGAAAAAAGTAGAAAAAATACCTTATAAGTATGTATGTATGATTACATTCAGTTAATTTAATAAAAAAAACACGTTAAAGAAAACCCATACCGAAGCATTTTTTATTTTTGGGAATTGATTTGGATATGTACTTAGGTATGCCTATAGCAGGATACTGCGAGGGCGGCGATGGGAATGATATACACGTGAAGTATGTACACTCGCATTCACTTAAGTAGGCACATTTTTTCGTTAAGATCTCTGCTCATAGCTGATTAGCTCAAAGCAACGAAAGTTGTCAGGTCACTTACCTAAATCTAAAAAAAAAAAACGGAAAAAACGACTCTCAAATAAATTGTACACTGCACAACCCTTGAAATTGTTCTACAATAAACGGTACACAGAGCAAAAACCACCTAATGAAATAGAACAAAAGTAAGATATCTTCTATATATGGTTTTCATGCTATGCTTTTCAAGAAGAAATTTCTAGTGAGATTATCTTGTCAGTGAAATCAAGAAAGAATTGTCTCGATTTTTATTTGGTTACTTAATCAGAAGCTAAAAATAGAAAATTAGAAAAAAAAACAGGTCTGCGTTAACCGCCTAGCCTAGACACTTTTCATAAGAAATATTAAGGATTTTTTGTAGGACTACTACTTATTTTTATAAGTTCCAGCCCGAATTTCATTATGAATATTTGAAATAAGGAAAAGCTAAAAAAGCCACAATGCTAGACCTAAAGTCGCTTATTTTCCAGGGCCCGGCCTATGTCACTCATGATGTTTGATGCAGACGATTTAGCGATGAGCTGTATGAGCTTTACAACGAAATAGACGTACATAGGCCCTTCCCAGCCAGCAGAGAAACGTAAATTTTGGCGACAGAGCAGTCTAGTACAATTTTCCGTCCGGAATCGAATAGAAAACAACTACAATTTTCATTCATTTAGGTATCAAAGAATGTCTACAAAACCACGGTAGTTTTCGTATCCGGAAACGAATAGAAAACGACTACAGTTATCATTCATTTTCGAATCCGGAAACTGTTCGAAACGTGCGAAAAAGATGATGTCATTTGAAAGCAATTATTGTATTTTATTTGTTCAAGCTAAACATTTGAAAGCATGCATGCGTAGTCGGCAGTGGCTGAGCGTGCAGCTAATTGTTAGCTTCCAGAATGTGCCGGGTTCGAATCCCGTTAGGCGCTTCCTTTGTTTTGTTATATTTGTTTTTAAACCATGAAAAAGTATCTGTGAAGTGCATAAGGAAAGGGTATTGATCGAAAAATTCAATCAGACAAATTTCAGTAAAAAAAAAACCCAAAAAAGTATCCGTTTCACAAGCAATTTTCGGTACTTGTCTGTACATACATACGTTTCTGCCGCACACTTTAGCGGGAAAAGGGATCGTCAAAGTATCCGAAAACGGAATTGGTAAACGGACAAAAATCCGCACTTGATCCACTTTTTTTTCCTTTTTCGGATCGATTTTCGAATTGTTTGCTGGATGGGTTATTATGAGTTGCATTCGATTTTCGATCTTCGCTGGTTATCGGAGATCCATTGTGAAATTCGTATTATGAGCTATGCAACCGTGTCGAAATTTTCTGTCGAACGGAATTTTGCTTTCGATGCTGTAGCGAAGTGTTAGAAAATTGTGAAAAATTTATGATTTTGCGTTTGTTTTCTTACTTTTTTGGCGGCTAGACACTAATTTAAACAATTTTTATTAATTTCACGCAGGTCGAATTTCGTGAATACTAAACACAAGTTCGAGAGGCTGGTTTGGCTCAGTTGGCATGATCTCTGAGAACAAAATCGTAGAGTTGTTGATAGTTTTAAATTATTTTAAATAGATTTGGCCCGAGAGCATTGCTGCAGCAGGTTTTGTGTAGCGGACAGCAAGTCTACTACAAACGCTCGATTCGGCTTCCTCTGCGATGGAAAGACCAGGAGTGAAGACCTTCGTCTCACTTGCTGCTATGTTAGACTCGGGCGAATTCGCGTTGGCGCAGCTACTGCGTCAAACGACGAAAGATCAAATCAAGACGCATACTCCGAGTCGGAGAAGTACGGTAATATATTTAAAATGTTTGAACTTTTTGTGTTATGTTTAGCGTCAAACTTTTTTTTTTTAAATTAAAACAAGCTCTATTTTGTTTCTTGTTTTGGTTTTTTCTGTTTTATTTAAATTTATTTTATTAAAAACTAATCAATAATAGGTATGCACTATCTGTATATATACTTTTTTTTTATACATTTTCGCTTCGAAGGAAAATTATAGAAAAATAAAGATGACTTTACAATAGATTATTTTTAATAATTTTTGTTTTTATATATATATATATATATTTTAAATATATATTTAATATATGTATATATATTTTTTTAGATCTGTTTAGTTTGATGTTCATGCTGCACAAAATATGTAGAATATTTTCTTTTCTTGTCAAAAAAATATTTGCAAATTTCATGTCAAAACACAAGGAGACTAGGTTTTGGCGCTTCCATTTACTAAAGTGCAATTTATGCTTTTGTTTGTATGTAAAAATAACTGTAATATGAAATCTTAAAGCTGAACATACAGGTGATGTTTTGAAATGAAAATGAAAAATTTGAAAAAAAAATTATTAGGTTGCATTTCCGCGATCACAAAGTAGGCAATGTTAATTAATTAATACTAATTTAGCGTGTTCATATCGTATTGTTATACATATGTACGTACATATATGTATATATTTTAGGATTACTATATGAATGTGTGTATGTACTATGTGAGTTATTTGGTTTCATTTATCTGCTATTGTTTTATGTTATTTCAATTGCATTTAGTAATATTTATGTATGTATGTAGTTGTATTTTTATTGGCTACATTGTATGCACAAACATACATACATACATGTACATATGTATGTACGTAGCTATGTAAGTATGCCGTAATGCTTTGCATTTGCATTTTGAAATTTGATCATTAGGGGTATTCTCGCAGTATTGCAAAGCCCTTGCACAGATTGCATGGATTGCTGGGTAAAAACCGTTTTTCCTATGGGAAAGCTTTGCAAATCGTACAATCCGTGCACCGTGCAAGGGCTTTGCACGACTCCGAGAATACCCGTATAATTTTTTTTTGTTGTTCCTTATATCTTTTCATTTTGCCATCGAAACATACTCACGCACACATGCAATTACAGTGGTGGAAAAATAAATAGGGGCACACCGTTCAAACAAATTTTTCCCATTTTTCGTAATTTTTTTTTTTTTAATTATAGCTCATTATCTAACAAAAACCATATAAATTCATATTTCAAGCTTTGTGCAAGAATTATAAAAATGCTGCATCTAAATTTTCAACTTTTTAGTAGAATAAAGTGCAAGTTTGAACTTCCTAAAAAATCGCGTTCATTTTTGATAATTTTTATACTGAATGTATTACGCACTTTTTCCATACAAAAAAAAAATTGTCGAACATTCTTTGGATGGAAGAAAATGCGTTGAAAAAAATTTCCAAAATATGAAATATGAATTTATATGGTTTTTGTTTGACAATATAATTTAATTTAATAATTTTATAAAAATTTAATAAATATCATATAAACGCAAGAAAAATAGCAAAAATTAAAAACAAAAAAATCGTGTCCCTATTTATTTTTCCACCACTGTATATGTACATATGTAGATATTGCAGCATTTTAGTTTCTTTTATTAATATTTAGTAATTAGTAATTTACTAAAATTCGTTTTTTTT
>NW_023466152.1:0-7865 GCF_013731165.1 Rhagoletis pomonella | reverse complement strand
GGGTCAGAACGGAGTTTCATCTCCACAAAAGCTCAGACCAGACTAGGTGAACGGCCAAAACTCTCGCGAAATGCTTCTCACTGCGGTAAAATGTAACTGACTCCACATTCTGTGGAGCGTTTATTTATAATACAATTCTTAATTCTAGGTTACATGTATGTATGTTTATGTATGTGTATATTTCTTTATATATATATATGTATTTACATTTCTATTTGTTACTGATAACTATCGCAGTATTGCTTGGGTGCATAATCTACGGCTATGCGTTTATGTACATAACATAAAATGTCAAGTGCGTGTGTGTAAGTACAAGATTACTTCAGATGCAAAGTCCATATACTGTGACCTTTGCGCTCTTCCAGACAAACACTTGAATGATTTTAGTTACATACAAAATATGCATAGCACATCTGTTTGTATATATGTAGATGAATAAATACAAGATTCAACATACTGCCCGCGTTGAAAGGCTTCAGTCTTTCAACAATGAATTTCAGAAAATTATTTAATTAGTAACAAACCAAAACGCATTGCTTATCTGATAAGTTAACTTAAGATGTCTCGAAAAAGGATCGATGCAAAAAAAATTTTAAAAGGTAAACAAATGTATTTTGTGGTTGAAAGAAGTTCATATGTATGTATATGTTTTAATCTCGTACAACTAAAGCGGGAAGTAGGAGTTTTTAATACATATTCATTTACTTACGTTAAACTAAAAAATATCTAAGTTATGCGCGGGAGAACAATCATGTTGGGTATACGCGTTGATGATATTCGCCACAGCTTTTTGGCGATGATTATAGCAGCTACAATAACGACGGCAATTACGATCCAAGATAGGGTGCTCGAAGTGTAGTGCATCAAGTGATGGAATTCAAAGTCGACTGGGAATCCCATTACTCCTCGCGATCTTGGGATATTTTCTATTTTAAAGGACTCCATTTCTCCTCTTATTTGCAGTTTCTCAAAACCTGGTAGTTGTTGAGATAAATTAACGTTTGGTATGAAATAGGTTGCATTTGATGTGTACGTTTCGTATACCCATATATTTATGTTCGCAGTCCTCAAGAAGCAATTTGGTTTCAAACGTAAAATCCCTTGGCCATTTATATTAACATTTGATCTCTGGCCATGGCACGTAACTTCAGCTGAAACTTCATTAGCTATTGAAAACAACCATGTGTTTTCGGAATGCATTTGACTCCAATAATCTTTTCGTGGCAGAACATTCAGTATGCAGGTTTTAGCAACTTCTCTTTGGTTTGTGAATAGCTGTACTTCACACTCGGCATCCTTTCCTGTATTGTACATAGGATGTATTTGCGGACATAATATCAGTTTCGCCATTTTCTCGCAATGATCGAAACTACTATCTGCTAACCCATAGTACATCGATTTTCTATCGTCGATAATAATGTACTTAAACGCAGTTAGAATATTCACGAAATATTCAGAATGGCTTACTGGGTATGTCAATACTGAATACAGTTGCAGGCTTTCTTTGTTCAATAGCGGAATTCTAATGTTGAATATTAGCGTTTTTTCTGTCGTTCTAGTGCTTGTTCTTGCTATTTTCGCCAGCTCAATTGGGTCCGTTTCTGGAAGCATCAAATGTTGATTTAATTGAGTTTTAATCAACGTTATCTGCTCTTGAAATTTATGTAGCGGTAATACATTTTCAAGAAAATTTCCTTTGGAACTCCAAATCATTCCAATAATATCTTGCTGCAGCTCTTCAAAGGACGAGATAGCAATTAATGCAGTAGTTATCACGCTCATAGTTGTTTCTTGATATATGTTCTTGTTTATTGCGTTTTTAAACGTGCGAATGGAATTGTTAAGGAATTTAAAATTTTTCCAAATCACTTCGTTTTCTTGTTTCATTACATCCACGGTCCTGTCTTGAATCGATGATTGATTTAGGTAAAGCTCAGCTAAATATTTTTCATTTTGGTAGCTTTTTTCGATTTTCTGCGATAGCTCCTCAGCGTGATCTTCATCTAATACCCCATATAAAGCGTGCATCATGCTTCCAATAAAGGACAACGGTGCTGATCTTTGCAGTCTCTGCCTCTTCACTGATTTATTTAGGATTATTATCTGATGTTTCCTCGGTATCCTTGTGTATTTAACCTCTAATTCCCGGATGGGTTCTGAGTGATAGAAGTCGTCAGTTGTGGAATTCTTTATTTTTTCCAACTCCTCCATAGCCGCGTCAACGGTGTGTTTGTACTGCCGATAATCCTCCAGGTTGACATATACTATTACGTTCCAGGCTGTCTTCGTCAACCCGATTGTTCCCCTTGGCTCGAACAAAATACCTGACTTATCTCTAAATCTCTCTATTAGTACATTTTCTGAGTTAATACTGGGCAAAATTAACAAGAATGTGAGTATAGTCAATAAACAATTTTTATTTTTTATTTTGTTTGGCTTCCTATTTTGATTTTTTGTGTAATCTTTCTTTAAAGTATATTTTTTTTCTGCTACATCTTTTTCTTCTGTAGGAAACGGACAAATATTGTGTATCGCTCTCGTCGACACGCCATTACTGGTCCGTACTTCTACCATTCTACACCTTCCGTCCTTTCCGAGAATTACTTTCTCTACTCTTCCCCTCCTCCAATTCATTGGAGGGACATTGTTTTCTTTCAGAAGTACAAGAGTGTCAGTTATAATATTTTCCGCGGGGTTTTTCCATTTATACCTTCTTTGTAACTCGTTTAGGTATTCATTAGACCATATTTTCCAAAATTCTAGACTATTCTTTTCCACTGCCTTCCAGTGGTCCCTCAGCCCTTGATAACATTTGTTGTCACAGTTGTCAACAATTGTTACCATTGGTTCTCCTATTATGAAATGTCCAGGAGTTATAATGTTCAGGTCATTTGGGTCATTAGAGCAAGGAATTAAAGGTCTTGAATTCAGTATTGCCTCGATTTGTGCCATCAGGGTATTTAACTCTTCGAATGTCATTGTGCCTTCGGTTACTCTAAAGAAGTGCTTTTTCACGCTTTTCACCGCGGCTTCCCATAATCCGCCCATGTGTGGCGATTTAGCTGGTATATTTATCCATTTAATCTGCCTTTCTCCACAAAACCTTTCTAATTCCTCGGTATGAGTTTTATTTTTAAACATTTTGTAAATTTCGTTTAGACTATTTGCTGCTCCAATGAAATTGGTGCCGTTATCAGAATATATTTTTATAGGGCAACTTCGCCTGGCTACAAAACGCTTCAAGGCACCTAAAAATGCTGCAGAGCTAAGGTCCGATGCGACTTCCAAATGTACTGCTTTTGTTGCAAAACAAACAAATACACATATATAAGATTTGTCGAACCTTTTCCCTCTAATTTTATGGTGAATATGTATTGGGCCTAGGAAGTCAATTCCTACATTTAAAAATGGCCTAGTTTTAATTACCCTGTCTTCTGGTAAATTTCCCATCAATTGGTGTAGTGCCCTTGGTTCAACCTTAAAACATCTGTAGCACAGCCTTACTATTTTTGTGGTCAATTGTTTACCACGCAATGGCCAGTATTTTTGCCTTATAATTGCTAGTAATCCCTGAGGTCCTACATGTAAATGTTTAATGTGAAGGCCTTTTATCATCAGTTCTACATATTTGTCTCCATACGGAAGTAGAAACGGATGCTTTGCTTCAAAGGACAGCTTGCTGTTTTCTATTCTACCTCCTACTCTTATTAATCCGTCATTATCTAGGAAAGGAGACAGTGTGGATAATTTTGAATTTGAGGTTACTACTTTACCCTTTTGTAAACTTTTTATTTCCTCCTTAAAATGTTTACCTTGGACATTTTTAATAATTACATTCAAGGCTATTTTTCTATATTCTCCCCAGGAAAGCAACTCTGTTTTCTTGCAGAGTTGAGTAAATTTGTAAATCTGAGCAATTACATTCTGAAGGTAATTGAAGTCACTTTTATGATTTATTTTGTCCCACAGGGAATCTTTGTTTATTAGTACCCCCACTTTTTTTATACTTTTTAATTCTGGAATACCATCATTTTTGTCTACCTTAAAGTTTTCAATTTCAATTTTCTTTTGTTCTAAAAAATGCGGACCAGAAAACCAAAATTTATTATCAATTAACTCCTTACCCGACATTCCTCTGGATAGCATGTCGGCAGGATTCTCTTCCGATCTTACGTGATTCCAATCCTCGATGTTGCTGTAGGATTGAATGTGGCTTACTCTGTTGGCTACGAAGATTTTAAGAGTAGCTGGGTCCAAATTTAGCCAGCTCAGTACGATGGTTGAGTCTGTGTAATAAAGAATTTTATTAAAATTGTGTTTCAAGCTTATTAGAACTTGTTTTACTAGATCAGTAAGTAAAACTGCTGCACATAATTCTAATCTCGGTAATGTAACTACCTTGATTGGTGCAACTCGCGATTTACCTGCTGCTAAGCGTGATGCCACCTTTCCTTCATTACTGATTGACCTTACGTATACTACCGCGCCATAAGCTTTCATTGAGGCATCACAGAATCCATGAATTTCCATTGTCTCTGCTTTTTTACTCATCAAATATCTCGGTATTTTTATATTATTCAGTGAATTAAAATCAGTTCTTATATAATTCCAAGTTTTAATGATTTCTGCTGGTAAAGTTTGATCCCAGTCTATTTTTAATTTCCATAATTGTTGCAACAATATTTTTGCAGAAACAATAATTGGGTTTATTAAGCCTAATGGGTCAAATAATTTTGAAATTTCAGAAAGAAGATTTCTTTTGGTAGGTTTTACGTCTTTTATTCCTTGACATTTTATAACTAAGGTGTCGGTTATAGGGCTCCAAGTTAAACCTAGTGTTTTCACTTTACATTGCTCCTCTTGATCAAAATCTAGTTTACCTCCCTGATTTTCTTCTGGTATCCCTTCAAGTAGGTCTTTGGAATTTGAACACCATTTCCGTAACGGAAAACCATAATTTTGCAAAATCTTGATTATTTGATTTTGGAAAAGTTTTAATTCTTCAATGTCATTGCTACCCGTCATTAAATCATCCATGTAAAAATCTTCTTTTATAATTTTTGAAACTTTTGGATAGTTGGTTTTCTCTCTATCTGCAATGACTTCTAAGCATTTTGTAGCCAAGTATGGAGCTGCTGACGTACCATATGTCACGGTTTTTAGAGCATATATTTTCAATGGCTGCTCTTTGGAATTTCTCCAAAATATTAATTGGTATTTACGATCTTCTTTTGTTATCCAAATTTGTCGAAACATTTTTTCAATGTCTGCAGATATTACATATTTGTGTTTTCTAAATCGGAGCAATATATTGAATACGTCTTCTTGTAGTCTTGGACCCGTATATAGTAAGTCATTAAGAGAATTGTTACTAGTGGTTTTGCATGACGCATCAAAAACAACACGTAACTTAGTTGAACTACTCTCTGGCCTCAATACGCAATGATGAGGTAGAAAATATTTTTGCTTCAACTGGTCGACATCGTTTGCTAATGCCATATGACCTAAATTAATATATTCATCCATAAATTCTTTATATTGATTTTTCAATAAAATATTTTTGTCTAATTTTCTTTCTAATGCAAAAAATCGTTGCTTAGCAATGATTTCAGAATTTCCTAATTTATTTGGATCATTCTTAAATGGAAGCGCCACGCAAAATATATTATCTTTTGAATGCTTTGTATTTTCATTAAAATGACTTTCACAATTTTTTTTCGTCCTTTGTTAAATATTTTTTCTGAGTATCTATTTCTTCAAGTTCCCAAAACTTCCTTAACTGGTTATCCAAATTTTCACTGTTATAAGTTAGCACTCCACAATGACTGGGAGATAATTTTATATCTGCTTTTCCTCCAGCCAACCATCCTAATGCACTGTTTTGGAAACTGTACTCTTGATTTTTTATTTTTATTTGGCCACGTTTTAGTAAACAATGATAAATTTCTGCTCCAAGTAATGCGTCAATTTTGCTTGGAGTATCAAATTTCGGGTCAGCCAATTTTATTCTATTAGGTAGTTCTCCACTTTCTATTTTAGTAGATGGCAGCTGTGAAATAATTTTTTCTACCACGAGTGCTTCAATATGTGTTTGGTATTCTGTTACTTTTGATTTAATTTCTATAACCACTCGCTCCTGTATGTTGGAAATATTTTGCCCAATACCTTCTATAGTGGTTTTTCTATTTTCACTTTTTAATTTTAGTTTATTTTTTAATTGCTTTGTGATTAAATTCACTTGGGATCCATTGTCTACCAATGCCCTTGCGTTTATGAATTTTCCTTCGGAATTCTTTATTTTATGTATGGCTGTGGATAAAAGCACATATTTATTTTTATTTAAATTTTCACTGTTCACTGTACTAGCAACCGCGTTTGTGTCTCTGTGGAGCATCCAATGATGCTCTAAATTGCAAAAGCGGCAGTTTCTGAAGTTACAATTTTTGAATGCATGTCCACCATTCAGACATTTTTTACACAAATTTTTATTTCTTATGATCATCCACCTTTCTTTTATGGATAAATTTTGAAATTTTGTACACTGATTTAAATAGTGCGGCATTCCGCAATCCATTGCACATTTTGTTTCCACTGTAGCATTACTTTTTTTAATATTTTTCTCGATTTTCTTCATTCCGAATGCATTTTCTTTTGCTTCTAATGCAAAGAACTCTTTTCCGAGAAATTGTAATAATGAATCTAGTCTCGGCAATTCTCTAGAATCTTTTAAAGAGGATTCATATTTCATTCTCAGCGAGTCATCTAGCTTTCTTACAAGCAAAAATTAAGTAATGCTTGGAGGATTTCTTCTACTGACAATTTAGTTGCTTTTAACGCTTGCACGCTTTCTTCGATAACTTCCTTTAATTTTTTTACACTATTAGCAGCTGAATTTGTAAATGGTGCATCTACCAAATTTTTAAAGTAAATATTAGTGATGGCCCTTTTATTATCAAAACTTTCTTTTAGCAATTTCCATGCTACTGAATAATTTTCTTCTGAAGCTGGAAGATTTTCTATTATTGTTGCCGCATATCCTTTCAATTTAGATTTTAATATGCACATTTTTTGCACTGTAGATATGTTTTCGGCATCCACTAATTCATGAAATAGTTCTTTGAACATATTCCATTTCGTATAATCCCCATAGAAGCTTGGAATTTCAATTTGAGGGAGATTAAAAGTTCTTACTCTTATTTTCTCTTCCCCTTTTTTTTTTCAGGAGTGTTACTTTTCGGTAGTGAGTTTAATTCTTTCCTCAACTGCCTAAACTTGTATGTTAGTTCATCCTCCGAATGAACTTCAAGATATTGCAAAAACAAATCTTTCGCCAGATTTGAACACTTATTTACTTCTTCTGGATTCCCTGTTCCAGCAAGAAGTGCTTCAAAGTTTTCTTCCCAATCGCTTATTGCGAATTCAAACTTTATTTTTAGTACAGAATTTTTGTTCTGATCGTCTTTGAAGAACTCGTCCTCGCTTTGAACGCTTTTTATTGGCATGGATTTTAACATCTCCATGCATTTTTTTATGAGTTCCCTAACCTTAGGGGCATACCTTTCGGTATAGTATGGGTTCCGCGACATCGTTGCCGACGGTTCCCCAAGTTGCCGATCGTTGTCTTCCAGCATTCGGGACAGGTGAGTTACTCGCAGTGTCCAATCATCGACCTGTCCCCTAGTCACAGGAGTCGAGTTGATGTTTACTAACGCGTTATGTAAACCCTCAATCTCACTCCCAATGGCTTGCTGGCTGAAAATAACTTTCTCCATTTTTTCTATGTAATATTTACTATAGGAACAATTTTGCAAGGAACTATATACGTATGTTTATTGCTTTTTTTTTTTTTTTTTTTTTTTTTTTTT
>NW_023466151.1:0-7866 GCF_013731165.1 Rhagoletis pomonella | reverse complement strand
GCGACAAGTTGTGCTTCATTTTTATAAAGCGGGTTCGGCTGCCCGGCTATTGGGGAGTACAGCACCGGCTCCAGTACAGCGGAGCGCTAGGGCTCCCACACCAAAGCGCCAGTACATATTTATGCGTGCTAAGCACCCCACAAGCGGGGCCATTGCAACTCAGCACGACAGTGGCAAGCAGCAGCATACAGCGGAGCGCTAGGGCTCCCACACCAAAGCAGGCGTTGGCCGGCAGCCGCGCCGGCGGAGCACCAGGGCTCCAGCGCGAGTAAGGTACGCCTCCTAAATACAACGAAGTGGAATTAATCCACTTCACATGGCGACCGTGACCCAGCCTGGCGCAATGGCGGCCCGCGGGCATAAAAAAAGGGCAAAGCCCAAAAATTAAAAAAAAATTTTCTTTATAAAAAAAAAATAAATATATATATATTTAAAATAAAAACTTTTAATTAAAAATGTGTGAAGACACATAAATTGAAATATTTTGATTTTTGGTGGTGGCTACGGAAAAGAAAAAAAAAATTAAAAAAAAAAAAAAAAAAAAAAAAATAAAAAAATTAAAAAAAAAAAAAAAAAAACTTTCAAAAACTATATATCTATATACAATAAAAAAATAAAAACTCAAAATTACAAGAAAACTCAAAATTACACAGAAACTAAAAACGTCTATGTGCATACATATGTATGTTCAAAAACATACAAACGAAAATTAAAATGAACTTACAAAAAAAAAAAAATGTGGAAATTATAGTTATAACGGAAAATGAAAAATTACAAAAAAATATAAAAAACTCAAAAAATAAAAAAAAATCGGTTGTACCAAATTTAAATAAACAATGTAAATTACAAACGTAAACCAAAAAAAAAAAATCCAAAAAAAATCGGTTGTGCCAAATTTTAAAATCAAATGCGAGACAAGTGCAGTGGCTGGTGGCTAAAGTGGGTTTTTATAAAAACAAAAACAGTGGCTGGTGGTACAGCAATCAAAAACTGCACTCATTAAAAATTGTTCCAAAAAAAAAAACTAAAACAAATAAACGAACGTAGAACTAAATTAAAAGCACGCGAAAAAAAAGGTTGTTTTAGTGCGTAACTGTACCACCAGATATACCACGCCACCATTCAACAGCCGTTATAACGGCGCATAAAACCACGCCACTAAATAACGCCAAAAACACCGTAACTCCGTTACAACGGCATATATAACCACGCCACCTAACGCCAAATGCATACATACATACATATATCGCTAAGCCAAGGCGCGATATCTGCGTAGCAACTACACCGAAGACGACTACAAGATTTGCAGCAACAACAACATCAACGAGCCAACAGCAACGAGTAGCAGTTTTCAGCTTTTGGGTATGACATACTATTTGTGAAACACCATTACATTTTATAATAAATTTAAAAACTTTACATTATATTCGTTTAAAACTTTGCTAAACATTTTACTACTTAAATATTTGCTGAAACTTTAGATTGTATTCTCAAACAAAATTTTAAAGACCTACTGTACTTTTCTTGTATTACATACATACATTCATATTACTTGCATTTATATTACATACATCAATTTTAAAGACCTACTGTACTTTTCTTGTACTACATATATACATTCATATTACTTGCATTTATATTATATACATAAATTTCTAAGATTATATTCAACACTTTAAAATTTTACTGATTGAATAATACACACATTTACATATGTATATGTTACTGTTTTTTCTTATGGAATTTCAGCTTCAGTGGTACAGTGATGTACAAATATTAATATTTTTTTAAACGTAACTTCAACAATTTAAAGTTTTCACTAAAATTTTTCTTCAATTCTTTGCAACATTAGGCAAGAGTCAGATTTTTTTTTTTCTCAAATATTCGATAAAAATTTCATACGAATTTTCGCCCGTGCATTGCCGTGCTTTTATACTACAACTTTTAGGATTTCGTTTGAAATATGGTAAAATATTTCAACGATTATAATTAACAATTAACGTTTTCCTCAATTTTCTTTGCCGTTGTAGCCAAATTTCGAATATTACAACTTTATTCAAATAACTTCTCTTTTTTTTCAATAATACAATAGTTCGATAGTTTTTATAGATCTTTTGCTTTGCGTGTGTGCCAGATGTCAGATGTCGAACTTGTATTCAAAGATTTACAAGCAAAATTTTCAAAAGTTACCAAGCGTGTTCTTCAAAGCCGTCCACTTTCAACAAATCGGGAAAAAGTTGACGAATATAAGAAATCTTTAATCGAAACTTACAACGATATTTTAATTCAAATAAAAAATTCGGAACAACAAGGAAACAAGCCAGCTTCTATAATTAAAAGTTTACCGCGGTGCAGAGAAAAACTACTTCAGTGTTTTCAAAAAATTGGGTGTAAAGTTTTAGTACCCGAAGATTTTTCAGCTCTTATAAAAGAAGATATTTTAAATCCTGATGTAGATTCCGACGACGCCTTTGCTGACGCTTGTTCAGCTGGCACACCAGAAGTTTTAACCGTTAAAAAAAGTTGTTCTTTGCCTTCATTTAAAGATTTTTTACAAATTGAAGAAACGCCTTGCGTAACGATTAGTTCACCGAATATAATTTTTACTGAATATACAAACGAAATAAAGATGGCAACACCTGAGCAACAGAAATCATTTATTAGCCTATGTGCGTCTATAATCCGAGAAAACTATAGTGGTGACCCCCTATCGCTCGACTCATTCATTGACAAAATAAACTTAATTGAAGAATTATCGGATGAAAGTTTAACTACAACATTTATAGCATTTTTAAAGTCTAAACTCGAAGGCAAAGCGCGTGAGGTTTTACCCAGTCAAATAATTTCAGTGGATCAAATAAAGGTTGCGCTACGCAGCAGAATCAAAACAGATAATTCCAAAGTTATCTCTGGCAAAATCGCGTCATTACATATTACTAATAACAACTATGCCGATTTTGCGAAGCGAGTAGAGGAATTATCTGACGCATTAGAGCGATCTTTAATTATTGAGGGTATGACTCAAGCAAAAGCCCATGAGTTAGCGGTAGAGCAGACAGTAAATGTTTGCAGACTAAACAGTCTTTCAGAACTAGTAAAATCTATTTTAGCATCAACCACTTTTACGGATTCGAAAGATGTAGTCGCAAAAATGATTGTAGAACACAATAATGAAGTCAAAGAGCGGCAGGTGTTATCTTTTAGGTCACGGGCAAATAGACCAAATAGTTTTCGAGGAGGTTTTAGAGGGCATAGCAACTATGGCTATCACAACACTAGTTTCAGATTTAATAACGGCAATACAAATAGGCACAATAATGGCAATAACACAAGGCACAATAATAATCAAAATAATTACAATAGAAGTAACAATTTTAACAATAGACAAAATAATTACAGAAATAGCACAAGCAATCGTTCGGCAAGCAACAGAAACAACTCTTCTCGTTCAAATTCTAGAAACACTTCTAATGTTCGATTTTTAAACGCCGATGCCCCTCAGGAGCGAACACTGGGGGAGCATTAGCTAAGCAATTAAACGTAGTTACCCCTGAAAAATCAATTTACTGCTTGAACCTTAATTATTCAGATTTTATTGAATTAAATTGTACCGATTCTTACAAATTATGCTCGTTTCTCGTAGATTCACAAGCAGACATCTCTTTAATCAAGATTTCCAGTTTAGCAAGAAATTCAGCAATTAACAGTAGCAATACCATAAACATCACTGGTGTAACAACTGAAACGGTTACAACATTGGGAACTGTAAGTACAAACTTGGTTGTATCAGGTTTTTTTATTCCGCATACTCTTCACGTTGTAGATGACAGTTTTAATATACCTTCTGACGGCATACTAGGCAAGGACTTTTTAAAAACGAACAGATGTATTATTAACTACGCAAATGACAGTATAACTATCGGCATCGGGACAGAAAGCACTAAAATAGCAATTGTACACGGTTCAAATACCGACACTTTAGTCATTCCTCCAAGATGTGAAGTTTTTCGTTTATTTAAATTGACTAATTCCAAAAACCCTGTTTTCGTAGACTCTCACGAGCTTTGCTCTGGTGTTTTTACATCAAAATGTGTCGTTGACACAACAAATCCAATTTTAAAAGTAATAAATACTACGGACGAGGTAAAATACGTTCGTAACTATAACATCAAAGCTGAGGATATAAGTAACTATAATGTCTACAAAATAAACGAAACTTCCCAAGAGACAAAACGTTTAGAGGAACTAAAGTCAATTTTACAAAAACAAATGCCAAAATATGCTAAAAACAAATTGCTTGAATTATGTTTACAATACGCCGATGTATTTGCCTTAAAAACAGACCGTATGACACTCAACAACTTTTACGAACAGAAACTTCGACTGAATGACAAGACTCCCGTTTATATCAAAAACTATCGATTGCCGTACTCACAACGCGAAGAAATAAATAGACAAGTCGATACTTTACTGCGAAATGACTTAATCGAACCAAGCTCCTCTAATTATAACAGTCCATTAATTTTAGTACCAAAAAAAGATCCATCCGGCCAAAAATCGTACCGCATGTGCGTTGACTTTAGGGCGGTTAATAAAAAGCTTATCGCTGACAAATTTCCACTAGCACGTGTGGACGACATATTAGACAACCTTGGTCGAGCAAAATACTTTTCGACTTTAGATCTGTTTTCTGGTTTCCATCAAATTCCATTGCATAAAAACTCGCGAGATATAACATCTTTCAGCACTGACAAGGGAGCTTTTCGCTGGAAAGTTTTACCATTCGGTTTAAATGTAGCACCGAATTCTTTTTCTCGAATGATGTCAATAGCCTTTTCAGGCATTTCTCCAAATCAAGCTTTTTAATACGTTGATGACGTCATAGTTATAGGTTGTAGTGAGACTCACCATTTAAAAAATCTAGCTAAAGTGTTCGAAACTTGCAGAAAGTTTAATCTCAAGCTAAACCCCACAAAATGCAATTTTCTTCGTTCTGAGGTAACATTTTTAGGGCACAAGTGCTCAGAAAAGGGACTGCTGCCAGACGATTCAAAAATTAACGCAATAAAAAAGTATACAAAACCTTCAGATAAAGACGCTGTTCGTCGATTCGTTGCGTTTGCAAATTATTATAGACGCTTCATACCTAACTTTGCGTCGCTGGCAGCACCTTTAAATAGACTGAGTCGAAAAAATGTAGAATTCTTATGGGACAACGCTTGTGAAACTGCATTTCAACACTTAAAATCAGCCCTAATGTCTCCTAAACTTTTGCAATATCCTGATTTTACTAAAGAATTTTTAATAACTGTGGATGCTTCTAAAAACGGGTGCGGTGCTATATTAAGCCAAAATCATAATGGCAACGACTTACCAATATGTTTCGCTTCTAAATCTTTTAACAAAGCAGAACAAAATAAACCAATCATAGAACTTGAACTTTTAGCAATATATTTCGCGATTAAGCAGTTTCGACCCTATGTTTACGGCACTCACTTTAAGGTGAAGTCTGACCATCGACCCTTAGTTTATCTTTTTAACATGAAGGACCCATCTTCAAAACTTGCTAGAATACGCCTAGAACTGTCAGAATACGACTTCACTATTGAGTACATAAAAGGCAAATCAAACGTGGGAGCAGACGCACTTTCACGCATTACCATTAACGAACTAAAAGGCTCTACAAAACATGTTTTAGCTATGAAAACGCGATCAATGACAAAAACAATAGAATTACAAAATGAAAACAACTACACGGACAACCCTACAGTAAAAGTTTACGATAAATTTTCATATAATTTTTCTAAAAATATACCGCGAATAGTAACGCATTTTCGCTACGATAAAGATAGCAAAATTTCAAATATTCAAATATGTGCACATTTAAAACACAAAAAACACGAATTACTTAATTTTGCGAATGTTAACGAAACAACTTGTTTAGACGAGTTACTTTTGAGGCTTGATGCTGAAGCCGGTAATCGCAATATTAAGCAAGTAGAATGGTCAAAAGATGATATATTTTTCAATTATTTCTCTATTTCAAATTTAAAAACCAGCGGTAACAATATTTTAAAATTTTTACAAATTATCTTAACAGAACCGGTAGAAACAGTAAGTGACGATGATAAAAAGTTAAAGTTAATGACCATTTACCATAATGACCCCCTAACAGGCGGTCACTGCGGAATTAAAAAACTTTATGCAAAATTACGTACAAAATATCACTGGAAAAATATGACCCGTGATGTATCCACGTTTGTTAAAAATTGTTCAAAATGTTTATTAAACAAGGTTAAACCTAAAAACAAGGAAAATCTTGTTTTAACGCCAACACCTTGCAAACCATTTGATATTATTGTAATCGACACATTAGGACCCCTACCAGAGTCGAGTAGTGGTAATAGGTTCGCAATTACCATTATATGCGATTTAACAAAGTATTTAGTAACAGTAGCTGTTCCAGATAAAAGCGCTAAAACGATTGCATCTGCCATTTTCGAAAGTTTTGTCTTAACTTACGGTGTAATGAATTCCATTAAATCAGACTTAGGCACCGAATTTAAAAATGAAATTTTCACTGAATTAACCAAACTTTTAAAGGTTAAACACGATTTTTCAACCGCACACCATCATGAAACCGTGGGTACTATCGAACGTAACCACAGAGTTTTTAATGAATATTTACGAGCATATTTACATGAAACATTTTCCGACTGGGATGTTTATTTAAAATATTTTACATTTTTACACAACACAACAACTAACACAGTTTTCGATAATAAATTTTCCCCATTTGAATTAATATTTGGGAAAAAGGCAACAGTGCCTCAAGATTTGAAAAAAGATAAAATTGACCCGTAGAAAATTACGCGAAAGAAGTTAAATATCGCATGCAAAAGTCGCACAAAATCGTTAAAGAATTAATTAATAAACACAAAATTCGAAACAAACTAATATATGATAAAACGGCGCGTCCGTTATCAATTAGCGTTAACGACAGGGTTCTTGTTCAAAAAGAACCACGCAATAAGCATGAAAACATATACCAAGGGCCATACGTTATAACAAAAATTGACGGTGTAAACGTCACAATTTTTGATGAAGCAAAAAACAAAGAAAAAACAGTACACAAAAATAGAATTCATAAGATAAAATAATAGAAAATTTTCTATTATATGTATACCTTATAAACAAAAACAAAAATGTACAAAACAAAAAAATAATAATCTGAAATGTACAAATTTTATATATGAAATCTAGCTCAAAAGAAAAAACAAACAAACAAAACTAACTATTATAAGTGTTTACAATATATATTTCCACAAAATTATAATACAAGATTTTTTTTCCAAAATACTAAATGAATTTATTAAACCGAAAGCAATTTTCATACATTGTTAAAAATATAACTCAGAAAATCTAAATACAAATATTAAAACAAAAAAAATTTAAATTACATTTTTCATAAGCAATTAATATGTATTTATGTAAAACTCAATCAAATAGCCTCATAAGTTATTTACGAAAATAATTACTCAATTTTATTTTACAAATACGATACTTTGCCAATTAAATAACTTTTAATAAATAAAATAAGTAATAATTAAGTAAATACAATAGCTTTTATTTAAATATCTAATATTTACCAACACTTAAATTGATTTGAACGAACGAATGAAAGAAGGAGGAATATCCCTTAAGCATCTCTTAAATTCGTTCCTTCAAAACAATTTAATTCTGATTATAAATTTTGGGCAAGAAGAATATGGCAAAATTGATCACGTTGCCAAATTCTTCTTTTTCCAAAGGA
Source organism: Rhagoletis pomonella (assembly GCF_013731165.1). Lineage (NCBI taxonomy): Eukaryota > Metazoa > Arthropoda > Insecta > Diptera > Tephritidae > Rhagoletis > Rhagoletis pomonella. Next base: position 53 of record NW_023466151.1, on the reverse strand, counting down.
GGGTGATGTAATGCGATAAAAGCATACAATTTGCAACCCTATAAATCAGCTTG
>NW_023466150.1:0-7869 GCF_013731165.1 Rhagoletis pomonella | reverse complement strand
ATTTCGATGTCAAAAAATATTTTATATGGGTAAAAAAACTATTTTTCGTGGAATTCTTGCAAATCAATGTTTTTCGATCGGAAAACTCTGTTTCTCTTCAGAATACTTCCAATAATAGTACCCAATTACTTGGTTTACAAGTTTTTTATTATTAACAATTTTGTATAGGTCCTCAAACATATTCTGCCTTATCCTGAGTTTCACATTAAAAAAAATTCACCCGAAAATTTGTCATCCGCCCATAGTAAAACCATGAAAACCACGAGTGAAAAGTGAACCGGTTCGGGGAAAATGAAACTCATGATAGGGCTGATTGATTTTCAAGAATTTTATATCAGCTATTTCTACGAAATATTGTTTTTTTTCATGTATTTTAATACATGCTTTGGGAGCTTTGAGCGACCTCTAAATATTTAAATTTTTTATCTAAAAACATTTTAAGACTGTAATGCGAAAGTTCTGTGACCCGATTAAAACATTGAAATTATAACATACGTTTGAATGTATGTACGTTAGGGTGCATCAATATCCATACAAAAAAATTTGTCCTGTTTTTTCCATCGGAAATACAAAATTTATTATAATTGAAGACCTATTTGAAAATACCTCTAATAATCAAGACTCTATAAATGAAATAGAAAGTTTAAGCTTAAAATGTCTGCATACAGATACTTAAATATTTTATGAACCGAATTAAAATACGTAATGAGATTTTTGGAGGTATTTTCAAATCGGTCTAGGTCATAAAAATCTTAATATTTTTCCGAAATATTTTGCGGAAATATTAAAATACAAAAAACGCAACCTTAATGTAGGTACATATCGTCGTTTAAAGTACAAAACCGCGTAACTGGATTTGCCCACACAAGCTCTTGGCTCAATCCTTATACATTCGTCCTGAAATATACTTGCAAGAAATGCGATTGCTTTATAAAAAAGAGAACAATTTTGAAATATGAGTGTTTTTACTTTCTAGAAAATAATTTATAGAAACAATACCGGTTCATTAACTACGTCACTCTTTATAGCCGTGCTAAATATGCAGTGACGAAACATCAGAAACTACTCAACGATAAATGTTACTGACCATGGCACAACGTCGAAATCAGTTTCACTTAAATTTTTTAGATAGGTGCCAACTCTATCCAGAAATATGTATGGGTTAAAGCTTTATTTAAACACCTTTTGTTTGAAACTCATATTTTACTTAACCGCATGTAGCATGATTTAAAAAAAAAAATTTTTTTGTATACATAAATAGCAACCCTATCAAAAAATATATGTGGATTGAAGTATGTATTTTCAAAAACCTTTGCTGCATAAACTTCCCATTTGATACCCATATTGGGGTATTAAATAGTTTAAAGTTTTGATAACCGTTGTTGTATTCTTTAGAAAGGTGGCAACCCCGACCCATGAACATCGTTAATATTAAAAAATGGTTAAATAAAGAACTGGGTATCCTGAAGTGAAACATAGTTTACCGATTGAAAAGTATTGAGTTTCAAGAATTCTATAACATTTCTACGAAACATAGTTTTTTCCCCCATTTAAAATATGTGGAAAACTTGAATATTTTTTGATTAAAAAAAAACACAGAGGGGTATATTTTTTCCTTTTAAAACAATCCTAGGGTTGAGGGCATTAAAATTCCAACGTTGTTTTTCTCACAAGCATTTTTGGTCCACCATAATGTGCGTACATACATACATGCATATGCATACATATATAACATACGTTCCGTGCCTCGTTTTTATATACAATATTCTTATCACTATTAGCAACAAACAATTATACGATAGCAGCAAACCAATTAAGTGATAACAACGAGAGTGTCCGTCTAAAACTAATTATTATAAATAAATTGTACATATGTATGTACATACATATGTCAATGTGCGTACATTGTATGTGAGATTTGAAATGCATATATATGCATATATACACATTATATATACCTATACAAAGCCGTTCTACATGTAAATACATACGTACTTTAATGTCTCTTATCAATATTCTCTGATATGAACCAAACAATGAAAATGGCAAGTAAACATATTTTTTAGGCTATAATACAAGCATTAGTATACACAGACATACATACATACATACATACATACATGTGTACATATGCATAAATTGGCAAATAGGCTCCAATCTACTGCCAGATGTATCCCGTATTCGTCTACGCCAGAGATGGGTAAAGTGGCTCCCAGGAACCTTTTGCTCTTAGGAGCCGGCTTGGCGCATTTATGTGCTAGATGAGGGGTAATATCAAAAGCCAGCATGAAGGGGGAAGAGCAGCGTATTAAAGTTTCTTGTACTCCGATTCTCATCACTAATATAAATGACATCTTTTAATGTATTTTTTACACGCCCTTTACCCTGAGAACTGATTTAACTCTTGCGTAGCTCTTATTAGCTCTTTGACTGCTTTAAGAGGCAAAAATCTGCCCATCCCTGGTCTACGCTGATACGACGCATAGTTGCGCTTGTAGTATGTATGTAGGTATGTATATATACGTCCATACATACATACTTATGTATGTATGTACGATTGCCTCGTTATACGACAACCGGCTAGGCGCTGGGGTTATAAAAACCTTGAGACGCATGCAAATCAAATTAGATGTTCGCGGGACGCACATCTGTTTGGACGTGAGACAAAAGTTTGTAAAAAATTTTACAAAAAAAAGCTTTCAAACGGCGCAGCAATATATTACGAGTACAAAGAACAAGAATTAATTCTTAACGGGGGCAGCAGTGATATTTGCTCGTACATAAATTTTGTCAACATAAATACATACGTACATCTATATACGTACATACCTGAAGTGTTCGTGCTTGTTAAGAAAATATATGTAAATGAATAATTAATAAAAATAAATAGAAAATATAGAAACTAGCAGTACTACATATTTTAAAAATTACACAAAATAACGCTGTGATTACACCTTCAGTATATCGAGCGCCATAAATACACTTAAATATATACACACAAGTACATACATACATACATATGTACGAATGCTCATTTCTAGTGCATTTATATTATTAAGTCAAGATGGCGCGTCAGTAAAGTGCTAGTAAACAAACGCATAAAGAAATATCTCTCCATACATACAGAGACAATTGAGTAAAAATAAAAACAAATTAAACCAACGAAATTTATATTCACGCCAACGACAAGGTAAGTTATGAACAGCAGCACCGCAAAAGCAAAAGAAAATACAAAAACCTGAATATAGTATAAGGTGATATAACTCGCACTAGTTTGCATTCACTTATGTAGATTCTAAATGGTAGCTTCAAGAGCGAATAACTATATATGTACATATTATATATAGCTGGGGTCTTTAAGGGTTATCAAGTCAGTCTTTTAGGCTTTCAGCATCTTAAGCCTGAAAGTGAAAAAAATTATTGTTTGATTTTTACATAACTAGATTGCGGTCTATTTAGGGTTAAATAAAATAAAATTTTTTTATATTTCTTAAACCGTACATTTTTTTTTATATTCATTAAACCTTCAAAAAAATTAGGGCATTTCTCTTATAAATGGAAAGCCGGTTTACATTGGTCTTGAAAAGTTGAATCAGAGATATGATAAATATGTAGACCTTTGGAAGGAATGTACTATCACTCCTTATTTGGCGGGTTCAATCTTTTGTCAATAAAATATCCACGTAATAGCAAAATACAATTTTTTTTTTAAATGGTCGCTCCTCCATTATATTAAATGTTAACATAAAAAAAGCTCACCATAAAAACCATTTGTCGTACAAAGTTGTCTTAAGCAGGGACGTGAGCGGGTTTTGGACCGAGATGCCGCTTTTTTCTATTAATTAAGTGAACCATTAACCGAATCAAAAGTTTCCACAAATGTTTGATCCGAACCGAAACCGAAACACTGGTCATAAAGGTTTAAAGGTTCGTTTTAACCAATTTTCAATAGATAAATGCACCCACTTCTTTATTTTTGTTAAATACATATAGTAAGAATACCATGTTTATTTACGATGTGGCAATATCAAACGCAAAGGCTACCCATCACTTAAACTTGCGCGTTATTTTTTTCCGAACCGTTGAACCGAACCGAAACCCTGGTTCAAATACAAACAAAAAAAACGACTTTGACGAATCAATCCAAAATGGCAAAAACGGTTCGAACTGCGGAACCGAACTGATCAAATTTTTCATCAGGTTCACGTCCCTGGTTTTAAAAGCTTTTAAAAATGACAATTGAAATGGCGTAACATCGTCACCGGAAGAATCAAACAAGACAGCTAATTTTTATTTTATTTTCCGTTTGTGTTGTCTGCTCTAGAGTATAACTGGACGGACAGTTTCCGTATATGAAAGTTTAGGTATACTCATCGCCTTTTTGTATTTGAAAGGTGCCGTTACGTATTTTTAATGCATTCCGCTGGGTCTTAAGTTAGATTTAAAAAAAAATTGGTTTATATATACATATATATATATATATATTATATTATTATATATATATATTATAAATGAAAACATGTTTTATTTTTTGCTTTTCCCCATCATTCAAAAAGCGAATTTTGAATTTTTAGTTAGTTACGGCCATTGTATAGGCTTACAAGTTTACATTGTTTGTTTACATTTGAAAACAGCTGAGATTACCTGATTTTCAATTCTCTCATTCTCCGCACAGAGTTACATTCAAGTTTCAGAAAAAACTTTAAAATGTAAATTGAGAAATATTTTAGAAAAATGTGTTTTTATTCATTTGAATTCAATAAAAAAGAAATTAAAAATGCGTGCCAAGTCTTGCATTTCCAATAATAACGATAAATGTGTATGTTCCAGGCAATAATTTAAAATATTTGTGAAACTTATCGTTTTGCGCTAAAATACAACAATGGGTGTAAAATTCGTTGTCATTGCTTCTGTTTTGAATATCATATTCGTGCCTGCCGGTGGAAAAAATAGGTAAACTTGCATTTATTTTCATGATTCAACAACTACAGGTTGTAGCAATCGTACAAAAACAACATTTACCGTTGGTATGAACTCCTTGTGTCATCAACATCTTCTTTATCTATTCATATTTGTATGTATATGTATACCCTGTATACCAGGCTTTCATAGAATTTTGAAAGGTTTCACAATTTTTTTTAAGAATTTTCTTTAAGAAATTTCTTTACTAGTTCTTGTCAACCGCTTCATATGTTTTTCTTTGCAGATTTCTAAAAGAATCGTAACAAATTTCCGACACTCTTAAAGATTTCGGGAGCATTTGTTTGCAGGGTATATATATACGTATATGTGTATGTATACGCGGATATGTAAATAAAGCAAAACAGACGATAATTTTACACAAGCGTGCTAATAAGAAGAAGCATAGCTTCTATCGCTATCACCTGTAATTGATGCGCCTTGATTTATTTTCAAGAAAACATATCAGTTATAATATATTTCTTTCCAGAGCGACATACGGACAAGTAAGATGATAAATTTGTATGATGAATATCGCGGAAAAACTTTTGTATCAAAATTTCTACTCTAATTTGCATTTGAATTATGATATGAACAGGGATGATTTGGGACATATTTTTTGAATACAATTTTCTTATAAATATTGAGATTGTTGATTTATTTTAGAATTAAAAAAGGTAGTTTATATTAAAAAATATATTTACACTAGCAGTATGTAAATTGCTTTTATTCCGAATTGAAACGATTTTAATGAATATTCATGGTTACCATTAATAGTAGTATGACAGTTAGATCTAAATGCATATTTGACAAGAAAGATAGAATACAAGATTGCGCCGTCCTGGCGGCGATGACATATCTGTACAAAAAGTAATAAAAGTCGAATTGGATGTTGAAAGAAAATGTGAGATCAGCAAATTTTCTTAATAATAAATTTTTTGATAAGGAACGTGTTTTGATTGCAAGGCACATAAATACAGGTAGAAGCCAAAATGACGTTGCTCTCATGAGAACCAAACCTTTAAACTTCAACTTGATTTTATTTTATTTCCTATATTTCGTTACGCTTAAAATGTCATGTCGTTTGTTTTTTTGAATGTTCGTTAAAAACAAATTTTAATTAACATTTGCATTTTTGTAGTGTTGTGCGGTTTATACTTAGTGTATTCGTTAAAAATGCAGCACCTGAAGCGTTGTTTTTTATGTGGTGTTAAATATAATGCAGACATCACTAATTTTTTTAACGTGCCTCAATGCCCTCGGCGTAAGGAGCGTTGGGAAAGCAGCTGTGGGGTAGAGCTGCAGCGAAATGCCTTGCTGTGCGTTAAGCATTTTAAAGCAGCAGATTTCATAAATGCACCAGGAGGTACAGGAAAGGCACGTTTGATGCCAAGTGCTCTTCCTATGACCCTTATGCCGGAAAGTCCTTCCAACAACACTGCAACTTATAAATAAGAATAAACTTTCAATGTATAAAAAAATAGAAAAGAACATACAAATTAACAAATTTTAACTAAAGAAAATAAATAAATAAATACAAAACTTCAAATTTACTTAAAAACGTCAACCAGCGAAATGTACTTTTTTTATTTTTCCTTACACACGCTCATTTTTATTTTTACTCTCCCGAAAACTTTGACTTTTGTAGGTTTGATGTCAATTTGGCTTCTACCTGTTTTTATTGTACCATGTTTTGATTGTGCTAATTTGTAATAGCCTTATTCATAAACAATAAAGTAGCTAAAAAAGGCTTATAAATTGAAAAATGTTTGTAAACGGCAATCTAAAAAGCTTTTTAAAATTTTTATTTTTTATTAATAAGGCAATAAAAATATGTGATTTACAATAACTTTTAACAAAGGAAATACGAAATAAGGTGATTTTTGTGGAAGTGGGTATTAGTGAATTTCAGTGCATTTAAAGTTTCTGAGGTTTCGTTTACCTTTAGATCAGAATTGTCAAAATTGAGAAGATTGCGCCCTGCTGTGATGATGAGTAAATTTACCACAATGAGGAAGAATATAACAATTAAGTGAAAAAATTTTAGTTTTACAAATTTAGTGAGCAGTAACGCGTTTCAAGAACGATATTTCAGACAAATCGTTAATGAACAACTATTTTTCCTTCCCGTCTGCTTTGGTTTTGGCAAAAAAGTTGATAAGCTCCTGACGGCGATCAAGTCATTTCAACCATAAAATAATATTATTTGCAAGAACCATTCACTAAAATTGTAACTAACTTTTTATTATTTATTAATTCCTTTTTGATATTCAGCAATAACAAGATGGAAAAAAATTATAAACCAAAATTAGTAATATTTTTATGAATGTAGTTATAAAAGTTCACAGAGGAAACGCCGGAAAACAATGTATTGGCAACAACATAAAATTTATGGCAATTTAGATGTCAACAGAATAATAACTACGATAAAAAAGCATGAAAGAAGTGTGCGAGAAACGGTCAACAAATTTCTTATAAAATATTTTGATTTTTGCTCTGTGTAAATGAAAACTCAATGAGTATTAAGGAAAAGAAAAATTTGAAAATAATAAACAGAAAAAGAGATGGGTGCACAAAAACTTTAGTTAAATGTTTTTCCCAAATTCTTAAAAAGTAAGCAAATCGATTTTTTTAATGTTACTTTACATCTATTTTCTTTTTTATGAATAAGGTCTTAAGCATGTACCGTTTTTAGAAATAAATCTTATAGCAATATGCTATATATTTATTTATACACTTTTTGGCTGGCGAAATATGTAATTTTTTAACTTGAACACGTGCCTATCATCTATTTCTTCTGTTTCGACATTTCGGTATTTTGCATTTCTTTCATTTTGACGTCATTCGCATTGTAAGATTTTTCAAATTCGTTTTGGTTCGACATTCTGCTATTTCATAATTCTTTCATTC